>NC_056603.1:37436726-37736726 GCF_018340385.1 Cyprinus carpio
TCTTCTGATATCTCTCTGTTTTCAGGGATACCGCGGTACCTTAGTCAGCCGGAAGCCGCGTCGGTGCGGGTGGGTGACAGTCACATGCTGAACTGTGAGGTGAATCCAGACCTGGTGTCTTTCATCCGCTGGGAACAAAACAAAGAGCCGGTTGAGCTGAACCAGAGAGTCTTCACGCTGCCCAGTGGTGCTCTCGTAATCAGTAACGCCACAGAGGCAGACGCAGGCCTGTACCGCTGCGTGATCGACAACGCTGGGCCCACCAAGACCAGTGAAGAAGCAGAAATAAAGATACTGCCTGGTAAATATTCCATATTTCCATACATATTCCAATTCTATACTTAGAGTTGTATCATCAGACCATAAAGTTGCAAATTAAATTATGTCAATTCTTTTTTTTTTTTTTGACATTCTTACTAATGTAAAAGCTTTATCTGCCATCTAATATTTAGACTGATTTACTGAGGCTGACACAAACAACATTTTGAAGGTAACAGAATAGCTGTAAATTTATCCAAATTATCCCGAAATAACAAAAATATGTTCTATAAATAGCTTTATGCAAAACCTTGGTTTTTTTTTTTTTTTTTTAATGGTTAAAAAAACAGTTTTTTTTACAATAGAGAATTAATTAGGAAAATGTTCCATTTGATCATTTTGCAAACATTATAGTAATGTTACTTTTAAATGTTTTTAAAGATCAGACAAGTTTAAATAAATGTTATATAAATATTTACAAGAAGATCATCTGTTCATAACTTTGGAAGAACCTTGCGAAATGCTGGCGTCCAAATTTCTTGAGAATGCGTCCCTTTTAGCGCTGGGATGATGTTGAAAAAGCTCAAAATATAACAAAAGCTTTTAGCATACATTATGTGTCTCATACAAAATACTAACTATGTCGTCGAAAACTAATTTCCAAGGATTTGACCACCAACTCTTTTATATCAAAAGCAGTTAACGTGCGGCAGTTGATGGAGATTAATTGCATCCGAATAAAAGTTCCTGGCTACATAATGTATGTGTGTGTACAGTGTGTATTTTTGATTATGTATATAAATACCACACACACACATACGGCCATATATTTTGAAAATATTGTACTGTATATTAACTGTATATATTTATATTCTCTTGTTATATTTAAATATTATAATTTAATATAGAAACACATTTTTTCCACTTAAATATATACATGCATATGTTGTAATTATCATATAGATATGCACAGTACCACACACATATTTAGGTTTAACAAAAACTTTTATTTTGGCTCACGATTAGTTACGCGTAATCATTTGACAACATTAATAAATTTTTTTTTTTTTTTTTTATATTACTATTATTTCATGACAAACCTAATTATTTATTTATTTTTTTCTACTAAAGGGTTTATATAAGAAAAAAGCCAATTCCCCCTGCATTCCTGCCAGTAAAAATGCAAGACATTGTGAGAGTTCTGATGTAAATTGTTCATTCACATATTACTGAACTCCTACAATGGAGGGGAAGGGAAGTTTAAAAGGAGGGCCCTCTCCCTAGAAGGATGCCCACAAGGTGGTGTTTCATTCAAGAGAAACCAATGTAATTTATGCTAAAGTTAAATAGGACTGAGCTCCTTTGTGGCAGCTATTTAGCATGGCCGAGGATTTATTTTTAACAGACAGTCATGAGAGCACAGAGGTGAGATCATTAAAGAGCGTAAATCCAGGCCCTGAAGCACCCGTCGCCTGCTGGGGTTATCCACACTAAACGGGGAGCAGGAATCAGCCATGATGCAGCAGTATGTAAGAGAGAGAAGAAGAAAGAAGACATTTTTGAATTATCTTTTGCCCTCAATGAGATACATAAATAAATAAACTGGAAGGTATTAAAGGAGACCAGCTTAAATATATCAAAGCTTCAACCTATGACTGCATATGTTACAATGTATAAATCTATGTATGTGAAGCAGTCCACGAATTGGCCTAATGGAGGGAAGGTTTCACTGCATGTTCAGTCTTTTCAGTGCATAAAGTTATTAAATTGAGGGTTACATTCAAATCTGACTCGTATTTTTTATTTTCTAATTTTATTGTCCACAATCTTACATAAGTAAGCCATTTGTAGAAAATTACTATTTGTTTTACCAGTGACAGCTGAAAACCTGTGTTAGGAAACCTGCTTTAATATGTTTTTCATGCAATTTGTTGCAACTAAAAATTTATAGAATATTATAGTAACATTTACTTTTAAATGTTATTAAAAACACAATTTGTTGTGACTAGTGGCACAACTTCACACTTAATTTGTGGGCTAAATGGTCAACAAGTTCACACTTTCCTGATGGAAAATTTCCATTTTCATGTTGTATAGCTTCATTATCTCAACCAGTATTTTTCTTGTTTTCCAGTATAATTCCAAATATTTTTTAAACTGGGCAAAATATATTCAAGTAAAATTCTGTAAACTGTATAATAACATTAGTCTTAAGTGAATATAAGCCAATTTTTTTTTTTATCCCACTTTTTAAGGCCACTTAAAAAAAGTTAAAAACATACATAGAGATTGTGCATTCAAAGATGAAAATTCTGTCATCTTTATATTTATTTACTAATTAACTACGTCAAACTATTAATCGTGATTATTAAATATATTTTCAAATATATAGTTTTATATCCCTCACCCTCTCATATGTGGTTTTACCTGCCAAACCAATGCGACTTTCTGTTGTCTGTGAACTAAAACAACATTGTTACTCATTGACTTCTATTATACTGATAGTCAGACATTTCTCAAAATATCTTAATTTGTGTTTTTTTGCAGAGGTAAGAAATTCATACAGGTTTGGAGTGACATGAGGGATGTGTAAATAATGACAGAAATTTTGTTTTGAGTGAACTCACAAAAATGTTTATCAATGAGAGTAAAAACTTAACAACAAAATATATTCTCATTAAAAAAATCTCATAATATTGGCATGCTATTTTTACTTTTCATGCATTGTTTTAAAAGATGTTTTAGAATATTTTTTACTAGAAAAAATTTTTTTTGAGAAAAGATTTGTAAAATGTGTTTCGAAGTTTAAAATTATTAACATAATAGGACAGGGACGGACACTGACTGTGAATGCACTTCTCGTTTTGTGCAGAATCAGGGGAGGAAAGGACCCTGGAGTTTCTCCTGGAGCCTCAGCATGTGTCTAAAGCCGTTGGAGAGATGTGCTGCTCCCTTGTGTGGTGACGGGACACATCCCACAGCGACGTCACATGGATGCACAAAGACCAGTCATTGAGTACAGGTAGGAAATGCATCATCAAGCAGCGTTCTGTCCTCACAGATCTCCAGGGTGGATAGATACTTTTCTATTAATGCACCCTGAATCAGACAGTGATTTCCACTAACAGCTCATTGATTCCTCTGTGTGTTGCCAATGTGACGAACATGAGCTTAGAGTCCCGCTGTGGCAGCAGTGTCCACTTTTAGGGATCACCTCTGTGTACGTCTGCTGTTCAGCTGGCGCACAGCCATGACCCAGCTGCCTGAGTAAATAATAGAGTGACGGCGCCTGCCTGCGAGGTGTAAATGCCAGTCAGGACTGCAACTTTCTGCACCACACACACTCTCACACCTCTCTCATGAGAAAACACTGCCAGGCTGTTCACAGATTAGACCTGGGAAGCCACTTTTTTCATTAGCTGTTGGGTGTCCAAAGGGCACGCGTGACCCAGAGATTGTAATCAGCCGATGTTCTCAACACTGCATGCTAAAATATAAAGTGCTGACGGGGTTTCCACAGCCATGTCCACAGCACATGGAAATGTAGGAATGTTTTTTTTTAAGTTATTTTATGGGCTTTTGTACCTTTTATAAAGATACGTCAATAGAGAGATGACAGGAGAGCACTGGGAGGGAGCGGGATCGTCAAAGGACCCCGAGACAGGAATCAAAACTTGTGCTTTATTTGAAAAATGGTTTCATTTAGGGTTTTCTTCACATATAGTATAAACACATACAAAGCACATAAATATTCATGTTTGAAAAGTGAGAACTGATGAACTGTTTTTGTTACATGGACTCTCAGGTGGGCAACAGAGACTCTCTTAACTTTCTCCAAATAAAGAATTATATTTATTTGTGTTTTAAGATGAATGATAAAGTCTTATGGTTTGGAGCAGCATGAGGAATGACACAGTTTTAATTTTTGGGTCAACTGTCCCTTTAAAATTAAGTAAAATAAAATGTGGAAATCAAGATTAAATAAGGTGATCATTAGATAAATGTGTAATGAAGCAATCTATGATGCCGAAAATGAAATACTGATATATGATATAGTAATGAGTCTTATGATGACAAATATTTGAGGGTACCAATATATGTTGTCCATTCATCAAATAAAATCTGAAAAGTCACACAAATGTATGCTTAATATATAAATAATTGTATTCTATGAATAATTAATATAACAACAAATTAGAATTCTAAAATAATTAATAATGTAAATAATTGTATTCTGTTGTCTCTTAGTTGTAAAATGTGTATGCAATATATGTATTTATTTTTAATTTTTTGTAAAAAAAATATTAAAAGAATATAATGCCAGGCTATAGCATGTGCACTAAGAAGCTTCTCACACAGTGATTATAAAATAATTTTTTAACTTTTTTTTTTTTCTTTTTCGCTAACAAAACGTTTTTGCTTTTTTGCAAAAACAAAAAATTAAAAAAAAACATTGCGCATATGATATTCTGGTGCCTATATGAGATGTTCCTCTTTCAGTGGAACAATTTTTTTTCAAACATTTTTTTTTATTGTCCAGGATTGCTTAGAAAATGAAATAGTACCACCTCTTCTGAACAAGCTTCATTTATTTTTGAGGGAGCCTTGTATCATTGCAGAAAGAGGCTACAGGACAAGTTGCATCCCAAAGAAGTTATGGTTTTTTTGTTTAGTGGTTTGTTCCAGATCCCCAACCGCTGGCATGAGCAATTGTAATAGTGCTGCTTGCCCAGTAAACACCCGCTACATACACTGCCTTAGAGTAAAAGTTTTGTTCATAACACACTACCCCATTCACTGGCTTGAATGTAAGTATCCCCCAGAGTTGCCATCTTCACAAGATTACTTCATTAATCAAAGGAGCTGCTTGTGTGGTAATTTCAACACTGAATGCGCCTCAGACTTAGATGACTGAAAAAGATGTTTTTGTTCTTGACAATTCAAAAGTTCCTGTGAGGTTTTCTGAAGGCGGGGTTTGGACTGTCAGTCAGTAATTGGGAATGTTATTGAAATGAAAAGAGCAATAGAGGGAATATTTATAAGAACGCTTTGTATTATAAGACAGTGGTAGAACTAGGGCATTCAAGCCCCGCTTGACATATCCGGAATTTATGAAAATAATCCTTTGCGTGCAGCAGCCTTGTGGGGGATTATCCACGGTAGCGCATTGAGTCAGAGAGGCAGAACAAGGGGAGAAAAGATAGATGAAAGGGTACAGTGAGAGTGACTGTTGATTGCCTCATACTGGGGTCTGTATGAAGTGTGACTTCAATCTCCGAAATTTAAGACACAATTTAAATATGAACAAAGTGTATTCACGGTTCCGTTGATCATACTGTGCAATACCTATCTCCAAATAATTCTAAAGTACTGAAGCCTTCGGGTTTATATTGTGTGTATTTTATGATGTAAAGTGTGTCCCTCTTTTTCTGTTTACATAAAAAATAAACCGAATGCAACACAAAAAACCTCTTAAAATAAAGGTGCTTAAAAGGTTCTTCACAGCTGCATGCCATAGAAGAATCATTTTTGTTTTTCACAAAGAAGGAATTCAGTCAAAGGTTCTTTAAAGAACCATCTCTTTCTTTTCCTTTTTTGTACTCTGAAGTACCTTCTTTCACCACAAAGAACCTTTTGTTAAACAGAAATGTTCTTCAGATGGTTCTTTATGGAACCATTTAGACAAAAAAAAAGGTTCTTCTATGGCATCGTGAAGCCCCCCCCTTTTTTTTTTTTGTATGAGAGTGTACAACCTTAATACTGAATGAGATTCTAGAAATTATTTAGGCTATTTTTACAGTTTACCTAAAATAAAAAAATTAAATAAAAAAAAGGCAGGGTCATTACGTGTGGTCAAGATGGGATTTTGGGAACAGTGTAGCTGGTCCAGGGTTTGTTATCCACCACACCAGCTCAGTAAAACTTAGTGAAATACTGATCAAGCAAACTAGTCGTTCATCCTGCCCCCTCAATTCTCTGGAACCCCATTTAAAATCCAATTTGAGTTGATCATTTGTGTCTACTGCTCTCCCGATCTATAAAGGTCGGGTGAATTAATTACGGGTTAATACACATTGGCAGAGTTGCTTATCAATGTTAATGGCCTATAATTTCTGCAGTCTTTTGTTCTGGATATGTATTAACAAGATTAAATGCTGCTTTTCAGCTCACACTCTCCCTGATATCAAATTCTATGCTGTTTGGTAATAGAGTCCCATAGGTGCCAATGTTCGCCGGAGGGAGAGCTGACGATATTAGCACAAAGCTGCCTTAATGAAGAAGAAGTACACTTCCAGCAAAAAAAGTATCAAAATAGGAAATACATGTAATTTATATGGTAAACCAAAAATCTATGTTAATGCCATTTCTATTGAAACCATAAATGTCATGTATTTTGAGAATGATATTTGTAATTACACATTAGTATGATGAAGTTGCAGTTTATTTCATTCCAAATATATTAATAACCTTAAATGAAATATTGAATAACATTTTACAGTTAGAATTATAATCAAGTATTTTAGATTACTTCTTAGTATGTTAGTCAACACACTTGCCAGAGAAATAAGAAGTGTACATCAAGAAAGCACACAACAACATAATGATTTAAAAATGTACTTCCAAAAATCTCAGTACTGACATTATTACAAAGTGCAGTTATTAAATGCAAATAAGGCATAGTAAGTTTAAAAAATAAACTTGTCACAACAACATTAGACTGCATTTTACAAGTTAAGATAATTGTCAAAGTGATGCTTTTAGAACCTGTATGGCCCTTATTTTGATATTTGATGTTAGATCTTTATTTTCTTGAACAAAAACGAATGCTTGAAAATGATGGGTTCATTATTATTCTTAATGAAAAAATGCATCAACAATAAAATAATATACAATGACAAACTTACATTCAACTATAGAGTTTCATTAACAAAAATAAGATGGTGATGTACGCCAGACTGCACATGAACGATGCGGACAAAAACATATATCTAGTATTGTAGCCCACAATTTATGAATTTGTTCCCTGAATTTAATTCTTTCCCTGTTCGTATGTAAATCATGCCCATGTATAGGTTATACATTACCCCATTTTGCGTCTTCGCATGCCGCAGCGAAACACAAATTAGAATACAGCGATCGCGCACAATTTATAAACAGAGTGAAGACAAAGGAATTTATGGTCAGCCGGACTCATTGTAATTTAGGTGGGCAAGTGGAGGCAAGCTAGCGGAACCTGAAAAAAAGGGGGGTATTGGCACATCAAATACTGAATCATCGTGGCAAAATTGAGGAAACACAACGACGATAAATCAAAGAGTACTCTTGTGATTTCTGAAAATGATGATGCGTTGTTTGCGGTTATTTGTGAATTTTAAAAGAACCAGCAGAAAAACACAACAAAACAACAATAATAAACAAGTTCAAAGACCCCATGTTTGTTTTTTTTTTGTTGTGTTTTTTTTCTTGTTTTCGTCTTGGGTGTCATTACAAAGACCTATGTGAGACCTCAACCCCTCCTTCTCCTCCATCTCTCTATTCTTCCCCTATTCACGTCGCGGACCAAAAAACCATAAGGGTATTTTTTTTTAAATAGAGATATATGCATCATCTGAAAGCTGAATTAAAAGCCTTTAAATATGGTTTGTTAGGATAGGACAGTATTTGGCCTCGTAGATACTACTATTTGTAAATCTGGGAATCTGAGGGAGCAAAAAAAATCTGAATATTAAGAAATGCCTTTTAAAGTTATCCAAATGAAGTTCTTAGCAATGCATATTTCTGATAAAAATTTACAATAGGAAATATCTTCATAGAACATGATCTTAACTTAATATCCCATTGATTTTTTTGGCATAAAAGAAAAATCGACATTATTTTGACTCTGCAATGTATTTTTGGCTATTGCTACAAATATCCCCGTGCAACTTACAACTGGTTTTGTGGTTCCAGGGTCACATATATTTTTGGAAAACTACACCTAGATATATTTCAAAAATGTATTTCTCACTGGGAAGAAAAAATACATTTCCAATCTTTCAAGTAGCCTACATTTAGTCTAAAATGTAAATGTAGATGGAATAACTTTTAGCAGAGATCAAAAACTAGATTTATAGACTCTCATTAGTACCGTGAATCACTGGTAACACCTGTAACATTGACTTCATTAGTAAGACTGATTCAGTGCACTCAAGCACACTTGTTTTTCTCACAAGGGCAGGCTTTCTGTATTCACTTCATCTGTGGCCTGGTGATTAACACTACTGTTTATTCCCATACCCTGACCTTTTCTTTACATCAGTCCACACACAGAGAAGGAGCCTCCTCTAACTCCCCTTATGTGTGTTCAGGGGGGAAAAGTGTTTTTCTCATGTCGAAAACCAAACCAGCCCCTCTCTCGTCCCTGGCACTACCAGTATGCCCATCTCTTCAGGCTGGGGATGTTCTTCAGATCGAGTCACTGGGCAGAGAGCTGAGAGATATATAATAGCAGGCGCCTTGAGATGCTCAGATTCTTAGTGGGAGTTTAACAACAGGCTGGATTCACTGAAGGATAAACACTGAAGACTGGCACAAAGAGCTGGTGGGAGTGGGGGGGAAGGGAAAGCTGACTGAATGTGTGTAAACAAGAGAAATTGAGAAAGAAAAACAACATATTACAGTTTGGATCACAAGCAATATAATTTATGGTCTGGAAGTTGCCAGACCTAAAACCTTCAGCATACGATCTGATCCACATTGCAGCTGATTTCTCGCCAAGAATCTAGGAGCAAGGAAGTGGTCGCCTGATTGATATAAACGCACTCAACCATTTGTATTGTAAACAAATCTTCCTTTATTTTCCTTATTTTGGGGCGTTTAAATGATTCAGTGCCACCTAATCTTGGCAAACAATTGCAATTTTGCCTTTAGGTCTTTGTACATTTTTGGTTTACTGATTAAAAACAGTGCAACCGTGACACATGCAAACTGATTATTAAATTTTGCAAAGAATACATATGTAATGCAATTGATATGCTTACATTGATTTCTGAATTATAGTTCTGGGATTTTAGGGGAAGGCCATGAAGTCAGATATATATCTTGTAATCATAATATTATTATTATTAAGTTTTCTGAAGAACAAATACTAGTTCAAGCTTTTTTATATTCTTATTTTATTTTATATTATTTTATTTTTATTTTATTTTTATTTTATAGAAATCAAATAAGCAGAATTAAAAAATATATATTTATTATAAATATCTACACAACCTTTGTCCACTAAATCTAAGTTGTTGTTCTTTTGTGTGAAAAAATAAATAAAATAAAAAAAAAATATATATTTTTTTTTATTATTATTATGATGAAGATGTGTAAATTCACATTCAGGGTAAAAAAGAAATATGTTATGACTTTTTACTTTATTGTTACATTACATGATAGCATTTTTTTCTATTATTTTGGGGTTTTAAGTTTAGTTTTTCTTTTTTTGTATAGCAGTCATCCCCCAAACATTTTTTGTCAGCTAGAAACCTTTTCATATTCATTTGAAGTACCCTCTGAAATTTTATATTTATATTTCAGTAGTTTAACAACATACACATATCCACAGTCACTCTGATGTCCATTAATGGTCACATGACATGTCGCGGGTGGTAAATAAAAATATTATTAATATTTTTAGGGAAGTCTTTAATGTTTTTTTTTTTTCATCAACTCTGCAAACCCCTAAGCGTTTTTCAGTCTGCAGTTTGGGTAACCCCATTTTTATAGAAAATTATAGTTTTTAAGAAAGCAGAGGTGTGAAGGGATCATTGGGGATCAAGACATGTCGGATTTAAAGAATGGAGCTTGCCATTTTGCAAAAAGCTCCTTGCCATTTGTGCATGGAGCACCCATCAGAGGCTCAATGATTGATCCATGGGTGGCCCCTATCCGAGGCTGAATTCCACGTCATTTATGACTCGGGCACACTGCTGGAATGAAAAGTGGGTTGAAGGGGTTGGAAATGCATTGTACTGATGTCTGTTTTACTGGTTGGCGGGACATCGCTAAGCCAGTTGAATAGACCATGCAGCACTATAGCAGGATTCATTCAGCCAAATGTGCTTGGCAGCTGAGTTTTTGTCACTGGAACATATGAATTTTGTGGCTCTCTCTCCATTTCTCTGCCTATCTGTCCATTTTTTCCTTCTCCTCTTTTCCCTCCTGAGTTCCTCTGTGTCCCGTCCCTTTTAGGAAATGATTTCGGTGGCCTCTCTGTGCACTCAGAAGCTAATGACACATCCAGGGCTAAATCCAGCCTCACCACCAGTCAGTTCATTCAGACCTCTAATGCGCCATATTACGTGAGACTGTGGCTTTGGGCATGTGCGAGGAGTAATGTACAATCAAAATATTGCTAACCATTGGAGGCACCTGCTAGATACAGCGCTAAAAGAAAGGTATGATGATGGTCCATCTCAGCCCAGCTGGGGAAAAACAAACACTCTGACTCATTTGTAAAGATGGAGCTCGTCATATTGATTTTATGCTCAGTTTTTCCCTTCCTCTTCTGAGGTATTTCATTTAAAGCTCAGTCCTTGTTCTATAAAAGTGCAGCATACATCACACTGAGTCCCCACAGCTGTGAGAAAATAATATTCACTGATTTAGAAAATAAGATAATATTTGCTCATAAGGGTTTTTGAATTGGAATGCTTTTTTCTGCTTTGAACTCTCTAAATATGTGTTGTATAGTCAGGATGCAGCCCTGTCCAGAGGAGGATATTCAGTCTATTTCTGGAGTCACCTGCACATTGCAGTGCTCTCTCTACATCTATTCATTTGCTCTGCGAAAAGTTCATTATTCACAATGCTGGTAAATTAACAAATATGAATGAATTCTTTTCCTTTAAAAAGCAGTTAATTCATAACTATTATTCAGCATTAAAAAGATCATTCCAGCCCAAGATGGTCTTAGCTTCCCTGCAGTGAAACAACAGTTTGCTTTACTGGTCTAGTTTGATGGTTTTAGATAGGATTTAGTACCTGATGGGTATTTTGAGAACATCAGGTGGTAGACCAGATAAAGAGTCAATGACAAAGAAGAATGTCCATGATTAAAAATGTAAAAATCAAAAAGACTTGGGAAGGGGACCCAAAAAAAAAGCTTTAATAAAAAATTAGAGAAGGATTTAAATTTCTAAAAATGTCATATCCATCAATACCATCAAGTAACACCATATGACACAATATTTTCTAAAAACAAACAAATTAAAAAAAAAAAAAACACATTTTCTTACATTTCATAAATATATTTTTCTTAAAGACATTTGTGACTGAAAATCGATTGATTCAGGATACTTGTTTAATGAATGTAAAAAAATGAATTAATCATTCAGTCACAAATCATTGTGAAAAAGAAATCATTCATATACATACAATATCACCTGATCTTCCTTGCTTTGTAATAAAAACCGTAAAAATGATTTAAAACTTACTGACAGTCATGAACTTTCTTTTTTCTTTTTCTTTTTCTTTTTTAATCCACCACATGGCTTTATTGATCACAGTATATGACTTTGGTTTTGTGGCTATCGGTTTTTGTTGTTTTTTTTTTTCCAAATATTAATAAGCAATGAACCATATTTTGCCATACTTTGATAAAAAAAATGAACTTAATCTGTTTTAGTTTTAACACTGGAGTTGCCACAAAACCAGGCATTAATAAATACATAAATACATACATACACACATATCTGATATATCTGATAAAATGGCAAACTGCTTAATATGGTTTTCTTTTTCAGGAATTCCAATGCTTTTTTGAATTATAGATTATATCAGTGACTTTTTTGACTTTATGAGGGTAGAAACCATCAGAAGCTGGTTGTGACTGGATTTTCCAGTGGAGTAACACACGACTTTTGCTGGTGGCATCAGAAGGAATAGTGTCACTACCCTCATTCAAGTCTTGGCACAGCATTAGTAGCTCCTCTGTTTGGAGTCACAGCCATGGAGCTGAACAGTTAAGGGTGGAGACCATGCCAGAACCTTCTGAGCTGTTGACAAGGCAGCCTTTCATCTTGCTCACTTGTATCTTATGATCGGCATCAATCACAGGCTGGCTGCTCTGGAGGCAGGTTGGGTCAGCGCCACCGGTAGTTTGGTGTTGGATTTCTGTTGACGGATGCCAGTAGTTTGGCCTCAGAGCTGCACACTGGATATACATCACAGCATATGCAGCGCTGGCTGTTAGCCCTAACCTGCCTGCAGTCATGAGCCTTTTGCACATTAGTTCTGGGGTTATTTGAGGCAACTCCTCACACGGAACAAAGCATTACTGCTCCCCTCAACACTCCTAATACACTGATCGGTCCAGAATGAAGAATAGAATGTGTTTAACTTGTAAGTAAATTGAGAAATTTCAAGGAACCCTGTATGGGTGAGGAAATGAACAATTGTTCAATAATGAATGGGGAGGATTTGTGATGTTCAGAATGGAAAAGTCATTTCTGCTTATGCCATTTTTTGTTTATCTTTATATGTTGCAAAATAGAGCTTGAACCATCGATTTTATTATAATTATTATTTCGTATTATATCAATTCATATTATTATTATTTAATTATTATTATTATTTAACAGATGGTAAGTGAAAGGAGGTACCCAGTCTTCACTTGTATATGTTGATCAGGTTGTTGAAACTCTAACAGAAAAACGTGGGTATGTCTGAATACAACCATTATTTGAGTTATTTTCTAGCAAAAGCGCACTGAATAAACATAAAAATAATTTTAAGTAAATAAAGTTTAAATAATGCTTCTGAATGAGAATCACTGAGCAGAGTATAGCCTATTTACAGACCAAATGATTTGTAGCTATTGGTAAAATACTCTTTCCCTATGAAAGAATTTGTTTGTTTGTTTATTTATGTTGTATTTATTTAAATTTGGTAACAGTTCTGAATGGTTGATGCTTTTACCAGTACATATTTTTGACAAAATTAAGAAAATATTTAGCAGTATTAAGTTAACAGATATGAAAGAAAATATTACAGTTTTTTTTTTTTTTTTTTTTTTTTGGTCATTTGGTGTGACCAAATCTAAATGATAGCATAATTCATCCTAAAACTGAAACCCTTTTACTTGGGTAGCCCTTTACCCATTTTGTTTTTATATATGTATGTATAGTAATTTTCTCTTTTTTGATGTTTATTGCTAGAAAGCACACAGGGTTTTTAATTGTTTTTTAGACATGTATTTTTGTATTCAGACAATTTTTGGTAACGGGATGAAAAATAGTGAATGTATGAATAAAAAGCATGAATGAATGAATGAATGAGCCGAATAACTAAAAAATAAATAAATAAATAAATACTTTTGCCATAAAATAATAATAGTCTGTATAGGGCTGGGCAATTTGGCAAAAAATTAAAATCTCAATTTTTTTTTTTTTTTTTTTTTTTTAAGCGTTTGACCGGTTCTCGATTTTTATTTTTATTTTTATGATTTTTAACTAGTCAACTTAAAAATGTAAATACAACATGATCTTTTTCTTTATTAACCCTCTATTTAAAAATAATTATATTCCAAGTGCACCACACATAAAGTTGTCAACATGATGTTAATGTTAAACAAATCACTTAAAGGGTTACTCCATCCCAAAATGAACATTTTGTCATTAATCACTTACCCCCATGTCGTTCCAAACCCGTAAAAGCTTTGATCATCTTGAACACAAATTTAAGATATTTCGGATGAAAACAGGTAGGCTTGAGACTGTCCATAGACTGCCAAGTAAGTAACAGTGTCAAGGTCCAGGAAAGTATGAATAGTCCATCTGCCATCAGTGGTTCAACCCGCTTAGCTGTTATCAAGCGGCGAGAATACTTTTTGTACACAAAGAAAACAAAAAATAATGACTTTATTCAACAATTCACTCTCCTCTGTGTCTCTCCAAATCAGCTTAGCGCTATTTTTACAAATCTTACTAGACAACAACAGCAGCTTTCAGTCTGTGCAGCCATGATGCAAACATGGGAAATATCAGACATACAGTAGTTACAAGTTTTTTATTCACTTGCGCGGCTTTTCCATAATTTTTTCTATGTAAACATGGACCTATTTGACTGTTTGCACTTCCACATCAATTCTTGAGACATGTGATCCGGATCATTCTTTTTTCTCTTACTGTTATCAATGGCATATTAAGGATTCCTTGATTTAAAAAAAAAAATACAATCGTCGCGAAAAACCTTAAATTCTAATTACTCGATAAAATTGGAAAAATACCGCCTAGCCCCTAAGTCTGTATATTTTAACATTTTTTTTTTTTTTTCTAATTTATATTATTTTTAATCATTAACATGCTGCAGTTCCAAGGAGTCTAAGTGTATCTTTCTAGACTTAATCAAGTGAAATTACACAATGACAAATGCAAAGGATATTGTCACTAAGGTTGTGCCTCCCCTCACATTAACGCTTTGAAAGGCATTTGACTCAAGAAAACATACAGAGACAAGTGCAGCTGAGAGGCACTGATGTGTGGAACTTCAGCATTCACACCCTAAAAGAACATATGAAGTAATAATGTCACGGTCCATGAAAGAAAAACATGAAGACTGAAGCGCTGTCTTAGAGTGGAAAAAAGCTCCACAGTGGGCCCACGTGTTTCATTGGCGTGTTCTTTCAGCACAAAGGACAAAGACCTCCTTATGAGACCTGCTGGTTTTCCTGTGGGATGAGGTATGTTTGATGGTTGAGGTAGTGGGAGTTTCTCTGAGCACAAGACTTTGGTTACTTTGAGTTCTCTTTATGCAAGTCCTGTGGTCTGGCGTGTGTAATGGACACTGTCAGGCTGCCCTCTCAGGACTTCAGAGTGCTGTTTCATACTCTGCAATTTATAAATTGTAGATTTTGGTACTGGCAATGGTGAAGGAATGACTTGCTCTTATTTAGGTGTTCATTTATTTTATATTTTGGCTAATTTTTTAAAGCTTGTATATTACTGAATTGTACTCCCATCTCTGTTGATTTAAAGGGATACTCCACGTAGATTATTTTCTTTCTGTATCATCCGCTTCTACAAGGATGCGTTGTTTTATTTCATATCAAAGCTAAATACACATAGAAACAGTGCATCCTTTTGTGGCACGGATGATACAGCGAGCATGTACAACATACGGTGATATGGAGAGACACACAGAGGAGACCGGGCTGACAAGGGAATTATTGAATAAAGTCATTATTTTAGTTTTCTTCACTTACAAAAAGTGTTTCCGCCGCTTCATATAACCCAGATTCCACGTTCTGATGGCAGATGGAGTATTCTTGACGCCGACTTTCATACCTTTCCTGGACTCCTGACACTGTGTACTTACTTGAATAGTCTATGGGACAGTCACAGGCCTCCCAGTTTTCATCCAAAATATCTTAAATTGTGTTCTGAAGACTAAGTGATTAATGACAAAATTTTCATTTTGGGGTGGAGTATCCCTTTAACTGTTTAAATCAGTCATTTAGAATTACACAGATTTTTTAAAAAGTAAGTTTACAAACCAAAAGCTTTAACTTACAACAAATAAAGAACCCTTTGAGATGCACACGCACTTGTTGTTTCCCTAAAAACCCACAATTTTGAATGCAGCACATGAGCCCAGGTTACTTGCATGTCTGGAGACTGAGAGACAGGCAATGAAATAAAATAGGAATGCAGTCAGTGTGAGAATGCTGGTATTATCGTGTTATGTTTGATGCCAGTCGATGGCTGACAGATCGGGCTGAGTGCGGAGGTCTCCTGCAATCTTCTCTCAAGATCCCCTGTGGATCTCTGTGCTGAAGACCATCCTGCTCCCTCTCTGCCTCACAATACTGTGGGCTACACTCTTTCTTTCTTCTAAGCCATTGATTCCTCTACCAGCACTCACAGTAGTATGTGCCCTGTGTTGAAAGCCAACCCAAACCCAAATGTTGATAGTTTATTGATAAGGCAAAGAAAAAATGAATTAAGGTAGAAATCAGTCATTTTCTAAATTTTCTTACCCAAATTGTGGTGTTGGACTACATCCATCAAGCGCAGCCATTGAACTGGTATTTCTGTACCAAGTCGGTACTAAAAACCCTAAAATGTGCCATTACTGCACCAGCTTTTTTGGCACCGGTGGTACCGAAAATTCGGTCGACTGCGGTTCTTTGTGCGCCAATCCGACAGCCAGTTGATGTGCCTTCTCTTCATAAAAAGCACTGGAGATGAGGCAACCTCAAAAGAAGGGTAGAAACACACCAAACTAACAAAACACTTTTAAAGGCAGACACCCAGATTAAATTAAAGAGTTCAAGTAGTAGTGAGTTTCACAGTAGCTTCCCACACATTCGAAATATCAAACTGACCGCGAACAAACAGATTTTGACCTCAAGTAACAAAAACATTGCACTAACGTCAAAGCCCAAACCCGGTGTTTTTGAGAGTCATCGTATTTCTGGAAGAAAACCGACTGTCTTCAGAAAAATTATGGATGTCATTTCTTTTCATTTAATCTTGCCTGTAATGCCTGAGCAAGGTTTGTGAGCCGCAGGCTCACAGCCGCTACCGGGAAACCTCTCTCTCTTGCACTCTACAAGCACCTCCTGCTGCGGAGAATGAATTTGTGTGTGCCACTGTGGGAAACACCCGCTTTTGTTATGAATACTATGGAAATATTTTAATTTGAATGTCGGATTGAAATCAACGGCTGTTATTAGAGTGAAGTTAATCGTTAGCATAACCGCTGCTAACACTCAATATAATGAACATTAGAATTAAGTTCCTTTTATTAACTATTTAATGCTCCTATAACTTTTATTAGGGAGAAAAAAACAGGAGGACATGATATTTACTATTTTTTACACACCTGAGGCTTTTTTAATGAATTGTGAATCTAAAATATATGTGTTAGAGAATGTACAAATGGTTAACATTGTTTGTGCTTCATATCAGTCAGAAAAAGCAGTCTCTGGGCTTTTTTCATTTTTTAGCTAACTTAGCTTTTTCAGTTATTCTTGGTTTTAAAATTCAAAAAATCCCTTTTAAATTGAATATGCACACAGCTTCACCAACAGTATAGTAAAAAAAATTTAATTAGCATGTTTTTGTGTTTGTTTATAAAATCAAATTGGTAACCGAACCGTGGCTTTCACTGGTATTGAAATTCTTAATACTGAGATACTTTGCAACCGGACAACACTAGTCTTTTGTATTCGCACAACTTTTTGGTAACGGTACAAAACACCAAATAAGTACATTAATTCAGATATGTCTTTTCTATTCAGACAACTTTTGGTAACAAAGATAAAAAAAACGGTAAATGCATAACAACATTCAGTGATGTCTTTTGTATTTAGATAACAGGTAGCAGGGTTGAAATTAATAATACACATAATATAATTACCTTGATATTCTAATGTGAACTAACAATATTTCCCTATGTTATAACTACCTCTTAGGGAAGAATCCCCTTTATCCCAAAGCAGTCAGACAGTACAATTAGTATCGCTGAACAATCCTCCTGAAGCACCCTGGGGATTAAGTGCCTTGCGGACCTCCAGGGCACAATGGTGAACCCATTTCTCCATTTTTTGCCCTCGTGGGGACTTCAAACCAGAGACCTTTTGATTACCAAGTCTGACCTTTACAGCTAAACCACACAACCACAATGTTGAGGCTGCTTTTTCTGTTAGAAGGCACCCCTTTGCAATATAGATCCAGGACCACTAATATACTGCAGTTATTGGAAAGTATGCGCTGGGAAGGTAGAGTATGCATTTAACTTTCTGCATGGAGCTTTCGTGACAATTTTACTCTTTGTCACACAGCAAGGGCCGCATGGAAGTGCTTGGATGGATAGCAGCCGTAGCCGGATCTTCAATTCTCTACGAGTGAGAATAGCCGCCGGTGTAGTACAGCTGCATGGCAGACACCACCAATGGGATCACCAATTGAGGCTCAGACTGAGCTCACGCTGAAAGGTTTAAGAGATTAAACCTCACTGCCTTTATAAAGGAGACTAGGTCAAGTGATTGTCACGCCACACTGATAAAGCTCTGTCACTCTAGTACTGTTACAGAGGAAGTAAGTTGCGTTTTCTAGGTGACATTAAAGGGTGTAATTCACGATTGCACGCTGTATGATTACACCTTCAGATACAGTATAAGGATATTGGGTAATCTGTAATCGCTCAAGGAGCTGTAGCTTTTGGGCTGGAGGGTAGTGCTGTGAGATGTGCATTGTGTGATGACAACGAAGGGACGCCGAGGATTGTTCAGGTGACAGGTGTGAAATCAGAAGAGAATAATGATGCGATCTGGGATGTTGCTTTCATGCAGATATTGTGGAGCGTAATGAGCTTGGGCAATCTGTCGCCATCCGCTGGAATTGGATACCTTAAACTGTGGATCGAGATGAAAAGATGAAAAATTACTGGAGGGCACCCAGCACCCGATAGTTTTGCGGGCCCCTTTGCTTTCCCTTTGTGGGTGGGAGAGGTGATTGGGTGAGAGGCTGTGAGCCGAATAGTACAAGTAAATACAGCAGCTCTCACAACGGAGGTGCAATGCCAAATCATGGGCGTTTCGTCATGTGTAGTATGAATAGAGATGCTCGGGGGTTCAGAAATGAGTTTGTCAATTTTATGGTATGATGTTGATGTCACAGAAAAATAAATTTCAGTGGTCCCTTTGCCCGATTTAAGTGAAACTGTATGAATGTGCACTGAGTAGATATAAAATATATTCTTACAAAAGACCTGTACTGGAGACAGAATGCCAGTAATAATAAAAGGCACTTACTGTAAGTGTGTTAACAAGTGAGTACACTAATCAAATCAATTGTAAGTCATTTGTTTTAAAACATCGGGCAGTAGCATTTAATTTAGTTCACGTTACCTGTATTATTGATGTGTTCTGACTAGGAATGATAAAAAATAGCTGATTATTACACCGTTTAGTAATTTATTTGCATAGTTATGTTGTTTAAAAAAGAATTACAAAAGAGAATATTGAAATTGATTAAATGTTAAGTTTCAAGTATTATTTCCAGATTACCATAAATGCTTGTCCAGTACACAGACAACTTTACACTTTAATCATATTTCAAAGGCAAGAAAAGTTAATTATGAATAATAAACATATAAGAGATTCTAATTAGGTTCTAATTAAATTGAGTCAAAATCATTTTTAACTTCCAACTTATTGCATTAAATATCAATGTAACGCCTTAAACATTTCATGTTTGTTTCAGTTAAACAATGAAGTAGTATTATGCAAAAACATTCAGTTCCACGCTTAAGTATATTCTTCGAAAGTATATTATTCCATATGTTCCCTTTTTTTCGATTAAAATATGGATAAAGTTTAACTTCTCTTCCAACAAAAGGACACATAAAAAGCAAAATACACACTGTTTTAAAAATAATACCCACAAGACTTCAACATAATGCATGCTGGCATGAAAATAGTGTGATTGAATTGCTGAATAACTTATGTAATATTTATAACTATACTACACTCACAGGAAATACATTGGAAAATAATACCCACAAGGAAGTATACTTTGCCAACAGAACAGTAGTCCACAACAGCTTCCTAAAAATGGCTTCACAGGCTCGAATAGTAATAGGTTTTGCTGAATAAGCCATGCTGAATAATCATTTACTTTCTACCAAAATACTGAGATTGCTCATATGTTCTGGCAATGTAATCTCCCTTTGGAACCTCTTGTTTACTCCTGTTTTGCAAGGTTGTGGGACTTTTGTTAACTAATACCAAAATTCGTTTTGTGTGCTGATAACAACCTAACTGCGTATTAATTAGAGCTGAGAGCGGTCGTATTGCATCCCAAAACAATCATGTGTTCCTCGTTTCAAGCGTGAAAATAACAACAATGACCCTTCATCATGTTCCTTTGAGAGTTGCTCCGTTGGTTTAAATGTCAACCAGTGGGCGCAGAAGCAGTTATAGAAGACATTCGGCTGTGGTACATTACTAGTCACATGCAGCGATTGTGTGCTAGTGTGGCAGGTCAGATTGACATCTGGGAATCTTCTAGGACTAGTCTCTGTGTTCTTGTATATCCTGTAGGTTAGAACACCTGAAACTTTTTCCTTAGTTATTAAACTTGATAAAGCTGTATTTCTGTGATGCTACGCAAAACATCAGGGAGTAGCTTGTAGGTCTCTGCTGTTGCTTAGCCTACTCTGAAAATGCAGGGTAGACTGAATAGAAACAACCAGTGTGTGTTGAGCTTCTGACATTAATATAGCTGGGAAAAACGCGTGCGAGACATGCTCCTCTGAATGCAATCGAGGTCGTGATTGGATAAGAGCTGTGTGGCTCATTTTGAGTGATGTTTACTTCACTACACAATAAGCTCCCGCGATAGAATGTATAGGAGTGTAAACTATAGAAGCTTGTTTCCACAACAGAAGTAAAAAGGGTGTTTTTAGATATTTTTAGCTCAGCACTTCTGTCCCTTTTGAACGTATTATATCATCTTCCAGTCACTTGTTATAGATCCAGACCGGTCTGCTGATCATAAAACCGATGTCCTGCTCGTAACATATTTCCATACTAGGAAGTTTATCCAGACTATGTGACTGCAAAAAATAGGTGTGAATGTGTTCGCCATTTTGAGCCTTTAATATGACCAAGTCTGATGCTTCTTGTGGGTGGCTGATGTAACAAAAATGCCAAAAGTCGTGTGCAACCAACAAGCAGCCACAGCCTGTGTCTGTACATTCTGACATGACTTGAGGCCTGTGCAACATTTTACAGTCAGGGGCCCGCGATAATGAGTGCTCCTGCCCTGGGTAATGTGCTGCTGGGTTTATGTGTGTGAGAGTATACCTGAGTGATTGAAACACAAACCATCTGTCCAGTGTGGAGCTGGCTTGGTGAGCAGGAACCCAGCAGTGTGTGACAAGTGTTTTTAAGCCGGTGTGTGTGCAGGCCTCAGCAACACTGCAGCGAGCACAGTACCTAACAGCCATTCATCAACCTAACCTCTGTCCAGTTTGGCCTGATGCCGCAAACTGAATGCTTAGAGATATAAGTTCCAAGATATTGTATGGAAAACATCCAGGTGAGCTGACGATTAGTGTAGCTGTCAGACTTCTAATCTAGCTATAGCGTTTAATGTAGCCATTCTGCTTTAGCTGGTTTCCTACTAAGAAATCTGTTCACAGTCTTATACTTTATTCTGTAATGCACAATCTGTAGTCTCTATATTTGCTATTTTTACCCTTTGCTAATTTTGCTCATATTTATACATTTAGATTTTCGATCTAAATGTATAGATTCCACACATAGAAATTTATATATAATATATGTAATATATACCGTATATATGTGTGCACGTATAATATATTATAATATAACTAGGGCTGTCACGATTATGAAATTTGGCTTATGATTAATTGTCTAAAAATAGTCATGGTTATTGTGATTATTTCTTTCTTTCTCCTTCATGTTTTTAAGGGCTTTTGGGGCGATTCATTGCCGCATGAGCATGATTAATTGTCTGATTTTATGTCTGAAACAAACTTGGTTAGAAGTCAAATAGATCGTCGATTTCAAGCGATGATTGTAATTTAGCTGCGACAGGCCTTAAATATAACATAAGAATTACATATCTTCATTTATATAATGTCACATGTCTAAAATCTTTTCTTTGGCTTTTGTACAGTTTATTTGTAATAATTGGCAATTTTTCTTTCAATTAAATGTTATTAAACAATGTTATTTTACTAATATTAATTTGCGTGCGATAGATTGATATGCATCTATCCATTTTTATACTGTAGTAATGTGCTGATGCTTGCTGTAAGCACCGTTTATTGGTATTAGTACTCATTGTTTCTTTTAAGAGAATTAAATAACAGGTTTTTAAGAGAAAAATTAAGTTTAAATATGATTTTATATATATATTAAATCATTCATTAAATTATTCTATTCAATTATTCAAAATATTTTTGTGTTGGTTTTAGGAACATTTTTAAGAGAAAAATTAAGTTTAAATATTTACATTTAAATATTTTGCTCTCTGTGTGGAGCTGGGTTGTTTATTTATTTTTGCCATTATGTCATCTTATCTAGATACAATACACATAGAACCAACTTATTTTCTGTTTTTAAATCCAAAAAAAGTTACTGTAAATCACAGTACAATGGTGAGCGAACAATCTGTTGTCTCATGAACACTTTTAATTTAATTAAATGTTAAATATCAGAGCCTTCAAAATCAGTACTACTGAATTTATGCAAGGGTGAGGCCACAGTGTCTTACATCATATGCAGAGTGATGAGTAATGGTGTTGTCGAAATGTGCAATCGGTATTAAAAATATAAATCAAACTGGGTCTGTTTGGTTATGTGGTAGAGATTCAGGCACAGCGCAGAGCAACAATCCAATTACATCCCAACAGACAGGCCTGAATCATTCTGGTGCACACTACCTTGTTATTGAGATGATCTATGTCCTGTTTATCTTCTCCAAGATCAAATAACCTCATTTGCTAATGGGAAGCCTTTGGAGGTTATGCATTTTCCTCTGGCTATTAGGAAGAACATATTTTAGCCACATCCTGGTGTTTAGGGTATTTTTAGAGGTTGGGAAATGTCAAAAGCAGCATTTTCTTTTCCTAATCAAATCACATTGTTTTTGCATTTTAAATCATAGTGGCATTAAAGCCTACAGACCTTTTGAAGCATTATTTGGCTCTGGAAGGAAACAAATGTTTGGTTTCTCATGCTCATAATGATTTTGTTTTAATGCTTTTCTTCTCAGCTTCCCCGCAGAGTTCCTGAAGAAGCCAGCTAGCATATATGCTCATGAAGCCACAGACTCATCTTCTCGAGTGTGAGGTCAAACCGACTTACACCCGCTCCCCACCATCAAATGGGTGAAGAACGGAGATGCGTGTTATGTCCCAGCGAGCTATTTCAAGATCATTGTAAGTTTGCCAGCTAGTACTCTACATGAGTGAGGAAATGCTGTTGACCTTTCTACAGTGCATCTACAGATAAATACAGTATTTCTTCTACGATGACAGTGATGATGTTCTGTGTATGTCCCCTCTCTTACAGAAGGCTATGCAGGAACTTGCAGGTTGCTGGGGCTGGTCATCAGCAGTCAGATGAAAGGTTTCTATCAGTGTTTAGCTGAGAATGACGCTGGCAATGTCCAGGCAGGTGCTCAGCTCATCATATTGGATCAAGGTACGTTTAGGAATGAATATTTTCTGAAACTCTTGTCGGCATGTTTGCTTGCATTAAACTTTGTGGAAAACTTTCTCTTTGTTAAACCCTGCTGGAAAATCCAGGTGATAGCTGGTTTAAATTGTTTCCAGCTACTCCAAGCTTGATAATAAATGATCAGTAGCTGGCCAGTAGACTTGGTATATTCGTTAGGAATAAAGCTGCTGAGGCCCAAGGTTGCCTGGTAGAATCCTTCTTAGGTTATAGCTGTCAGAACCTGGGTTCTGGACCTTAGGGTTCCAGAACACTTTGATGTTTCGACCACCTGGTTCCTACAGGAAGCATTTATATGGTGACCCTGGATCACAAAACGCCGTCTCTAAAGTCACTGGGGTATATTTTGTAGCAATAGCCAAAAATACAATGTATGGGCCAAAAATTATTGATGTTTTATTTTATTGCCAAAAAACATTATGCGATATTAAGTAAGATTATGTTCCATGAAGATATTTAGTTCAATTTTCCTACTGAAACCACCTCTGTGGTCCGCATATTTGATTTTTTGTGGCACCCTCAGATTCCAGACCTCGTTTCTAAAGTTTGGAGCTGTATCTCGACCAAGTCTAGTGTTTGTCCTATATTTATTCGAAGCTACTATTTATGCAGCCCTTTCAGATGATGCTGTAAATCTCAGTTTTGGGGGAAAAAATTGACCTTTATCACTGATGTTTATGTGGTACCAGCGTCACATATTAGTTTTGATTTAGCCTCACTCTTAAATAATGGCTTTATCGGAACGCGGTGGTCCAATGCGTTACCATGCGCAAAGTGCACGGGTCAGCAAGAATATCGATGTACAGCGCCCTGTACAATATCAAGCTCGCTCCAAGTCCGGTGTACAACGCCTGTAGCGTGGCCGGAGCGCTATTTTAATGTACATGCTTCATAAGCACGATTCTAACAAACATCTTAGAAATCGGTACCTAGGGGAGGATTTAGTCGTACGCGTTAGATGAGGCGGAACGTTTTTGTAATAGAATTAACATTGAAGGGTATAAGTAGTTTAGAAGGCATCGAGTACAGATCCGGGGTGGATGCAGGCAGGTGATGCCAGCTGCGCAGCTCGCTTCCTCTCTGGCGGTGCCACCTGTCCTGAAGCAGTGTATGGTGTGTGCTCACGTGGCATATGTGCGCCTGGACTAGAGTTTAATGTTAAATTGTGTGGTTGAAATGGAGTTCTAGACGGTTGCTTGGATATACTTACTGATCAGGGGTGCGTTTCCCAAACATACCTTCATTTGACTGAAAATGCAAATCACATTTCGAAACCTTTATATAATGTGTTTTTTTCTGGATTTTGGGGGGGTTTTCTGTCTCTATACTTTAAAGGCCATACTCAACCCCCAAAAGAAAATGACTTGTCATGTAATCACGTACCCCCATGTCGTTCCAAACCCGTACAAAGCTTGTTTGTCTTTGGAACACAATTTAAAATATTTTGGATGAAATCCGGGAGGCATGTGACTGTCCCATAGACTGAAAAGGTATGAAAGTCGTCGTCAAGAATACTCCATCTGCCATCAGACGTTTGCATCTGAGGGTTATATGAAGCGCCGGGAAACACCTTTTGTAAGCAAAGAAAACAAAAAATAACGACATCATTCATATAAATCCTTTGTCAACACACTCTCCCATCACTTCATATAACCCACGATTGCAGGTCTGCATGGCAGATTGACTTTCATACTCTTTTTTGACCTTGACGCAGTCAATGGGAAAAAAGGGACAAAACCCCCCCCAGTCACAGGCCTCCCGGTGTTTCATCCAAAATATCTTAAATTGGTGTTCCCGAAAGACGAACAAGCTTTTACCGGCTTAGGTGTTTGGAACGACATGGGGGTAAGTGATTAATGACAAAATTTTCATTTTGGGGTGAGTACCCTTTAAAATAAACCTCAGCATAAAAATTACAGACACTTCATTTCTTTGTAAGTGGACTAACTAAAAAAATCAGCAGGGGATCAAATAAATATTTTCTCCACTGTATGACTGTGAAGGGCAAGCAAACCAAAGCTAACACTCTAGGGCTGAGTGACGAGATTGCCTTGGCAAGCAACTCTAAAAATGAAATCCACCCTATTACGGGACTCCTGAGTCTTGAATGAAGACTAATTCCCTCTGAGTTGGAATTCAGAGGGGGTGTCACTATGTTCCTGTGATACTTATATCTTTCTGAGATGAAGCCAGCGTCTCTTTGAAATCTCTTTGGGGCTTTGCTGTACTCTTTGCTCCTCTCATATGAAATGGCCTATAAACACTTTCCTTGGCCGGCTTCTCAGCTTGTTCTCGTTAAAGCCACTAGACAGGTCTGATTGGAGGCTTTTTGAAACATCGGTTCTTGCTGCCATCTGGACAAGCACATGGTGAATATGATGAAAGAAGACGAAACTTTGTTGCCTATCTTCACTTACTGTTTAGATGCTGATTGCTGAGTTTATTAGTTACAGCAGCCTGGGAGTTGATGTTTGCACAGAGTCTGTGAAACTTGCTCATTATATTTTTTCTCTGTAAGGGAATATATGATCCCATACTCATTAGTGTAATGCAGCATTGTGTTTTCCCCACAGTCACACTGCTTTTGATTTGACATGCTGTGATTACCTTAAGCACAATGTAATTGCAGAGATTTTTATGCAGATTTGCACATGATCTTAGATTAAAAAAAAAAAAGCCTGTGATCAAAACAAGGAATTGTTAACCACAGTGTAATCGACAAACTTATTGTTTAGAATTTTTGTAGAGATTTTGTGGAGCAGCAGAGCAGCACTATGAAAAATTTGGGTCACCACAAGCATTAAAAAAAGTGTTAGTCATATAGCTGGTATGAGATCAGGACGTGACCTGACAGTTTGATGCGGTCTCATTCTTTGAGCTTGTTTATTTTCCCCAGATTAATTTTAATTCCATATTTGCAATTGAATGCTTGTTTTCCAGGCAGTGTCTTATTATTATTAAGGATTCATGGCAACTGTAAAAAACATTCCTCTTTTTTTCCTCAATTTTTCATTCCTAGGCTCTTTTTTCACTTCCAGCAACCTTGTACAGCACAAACACCCCACAAAACCCATTTCCTAGCAAAGCTGTGTTTTCTATACAGAGCTGCATGTTATTTTCTGTGGGTTAATCTGCAGGTTTTGTTGTGTAGCAGTCACTCTAGTCCGAGTGTGAAAGGGTGATGGACTTCTAAGGCGGAGGAAAGCTTGGACACATTATTGCTTCACTATAATCAGTGCTGGACGAAGTGCACAAAGCATAGTACTTAAGTAAAATTACTCCAGTTAAAGTATTAAGTACCATTTTAACTGAGTACAAAAGTATTTAAAACGTACAGATAGATAACTGTTTGTTTTGACATTTTAATATTATATACTTTTATATTTAATCATTTTATATTATATATTTTATATAATCCTACTGTTAAAAATACCTGGGGAAGGGGGGCTTGTCATATACTATCAAAACATAAAATAAAATATCAATTTAGGTTACTGAAAAAGAAAGAAAGTTGAAAGGAATAAGTTTTTGATAAGGTTCAGTTTTCTCAAGGTTTGAAATGTTTTTGAATGACATGTTTTTAAGAAATGTAGTGGAGTAAAAAGTATGATATTATGCTTTAAAAGTTTCTCAAAACAAAACTATTCAGATAAAGTACCTAAGCACTGTAACTGAGTAAAAAATGCTTTGTTACTGTCCACCACTGGCTACAGTTGTTGCTGTGGGCTTTAGTCCCAGGTATGTTTGTAGAAAAATGACAGATGAAGCTTGGATGTGTGTCTGAGCACAATGGCAGACAAGGTGATTGATCTGAAAGCATACAATGCTGATTTGGGCTATATTTAGGGCCCGAGCACCGATGGTGTGAGGACCCTCTTGTATCTGCTTCGTTTATTATTAGGGCCCGAGCCAATGGGCGCAGGGCCTCTTGTTTTTCTAAAGGATTATTCTTATTATTTATTATTATTATTTTTTTTTTTTTTTTTTTTCCTTCCGGGGGTTTTTTGGGGCCCTTAATATACTCAAAAACTCTTGAAAATTGGCACACACATTGGAACCTGCGGCCATCAGGGCGCCGCAGAGGCTGGGACCCGGGCGTGGCACAGGGGCTCTACGGCGCCCCCTGGAAAATAGTCAGAAATCTTGAACCATAGCTCACACGTACTTGCATGTATTTATATGAAACTCAGTACACTTATAGATCTCATTGTGCCGAACAACTTTCGCGCTCTATGTCAAAGGCTCCGCCCAACAGGAAGTGAGCTATTCAGGGCTGTTTCAAAAAAGCATGCTCTGGAATTTGATATACTCCTCTGAGGTTTTCCACCCGTTGCGCCACAAAACTCAGTGAACATGATCACAAGACATTGGGGATGAATGTTGCCAGGGGATTTTTGATATCTCGAACGGTTTGTCCGTGGCGAGGCGTTGAAATTAGGGCAAAAAATGAGAAACAGGAAATGTCTAATAACATCAACATACACTACCTGAGTTTTATCAAACTTCATCGGTTTGTTCGTTGTATGATGCCGATCTCATAGATGTAACTATTAGGAGTCAAAGTTATAGCGCCACCAACTGGCAGCAGGAAGTGTGTCATTTTCAAAATGCTTTGAATTCAGCATCTTATTTTTTTACTCGATTGTGCTTCAAACTGCATCAGAATATTGACAAAACACGGCCGATGTAAATCTGTTGAGGGGATCTTGATATCTAATATAAGTGTTGCCATGGCAACGTGTCAAACTTGAATATTCTTCTCTGGTGCTTTTGAGGCTGATAACATGCTTAGAATTACATGAAACTCAAAACACATATCAGTATTAATGATAGCTAGACAATGGCAAAAGGTCATAAATGGGCGTGGAGGAGGCACTCTATAGCGCCACCTTTTGTCAAAAGTGGGGGGGTAAGTTTTAGCTACAGACACCAAGCTCGGTACATAAATTGTTCTTATCAAGACGGACAACTTTCTAATTTACAGTCATCAGCTACGACGAACAGGAAGTCGGGTATTTTGGTTTAAATGTGAATTTTTGGAAAAATATTGCTGTGAATTAATGCATACTGCTCAGAGGAGAAGTACACTATACACACCAAACTTTTTCTACATGATGCCAAAACATTGAGGAACTTAAATTGCGAATGGATTTTGGATAGCTTGAACGGTTTTGCCGTAGTGATTTTTTGAAATATCAGTAAAAAGGGAAACATTAATTGTCTTGTATTTTTAAACTGCAGCTTGCAAACACTTCAAAACCATTTTTCCTACATAGAACAATTCATTCTGAGGAAATATGCATAGTTTCACGATTTTACAACACTGTATGGATAACAGAAAATTAAAAAACTGTCAGACATCTGATCTCACTCTAAGGCCACTATCTCTGTGTGAGGGAAGGGAGGGGGAGGGAGTGGTTGAGGGCCTCTCTCAGTTTTAGGGACATAAAAAAAATTTTTTTTTTACCATTTTACCAATTCCAAATCACATCAGTCTTAATAAATACTATACATTTGGTATTTAATCATTTATGAGTGAAATATAATTGTCTTTGAAAGCTGGAAATTAAAAACTCCTTATATTCAGGAGTGCTGAATTATTAGGCATGTTTTCTTGTCATGCATTGGTCATAGAGCTCATTGTAGCGGTGCCTCAGGTGTTGAAATAGGTTTGTTATACATTATACAGGTTCACACGTACTCCGTTTGAAGTGCGTATATAGTAGGCTATGTGTATGAGGTGCAGAAGCAGCAGCGAGAGCGCGTTTTTGTAACGCGAAAGCACATTAAAATAATGCGAGAGCGCCAATCTTTCTGTTCACGCGCAGATTTCCTCTGCTTTGTTACAAAACCAGACACGCGTGCTCAGATACATACTGCTCTCGCTCGGAGAGAATGCGCGCACTTAAAACATGTCTCCTCTCGCTCAAAGTGTGTCCTGTGCACAGTGTGAAGGCTCTGATCCATTAACATGGGCTCGGAAAAAAAATATGCATTACAGATAGAGTTCGTGAACGTGGAGTTATGTAGTAATATGCCCAGTCTGTTGTGTTCTCGCGCTCCGGTTAGGCGCACTTCATTCTGACTGGTTCAGATAGCAACACCAAACGTGCAGTGTGTAATACCAATCATGGCCACCACCAGATGGAGCTATAGGATTACTTTTAAATAATTGTTGCAGAAACGTGTATAGAGCATTTAAAACATTTATTAAAATCTTTCAAAGAAAAAATATGTGTTTTTAAAAAGCTGTTGAATTTTGCTGGTAATATAGTTTTATATAATCATTTCACAAATGTTTATAGATCATTAAAATGATTTTTAAAAATGGTTATAGATCATGGAAAGTGTTGGCAACGATTTATGATAAGCTCTCTTTGGTTTACATTAGTTAATGCTTTAACTAACATGAACAATCTATTTTTCAGATCATTTATTAATCTTTTTTTATGTTAGTTAATCCTATCATTAAAAATATTAATGTTCATGTTATTTCACAGTACATAAACTATCTTAAAATAAAACTGTTAATAAAAAATGTATTAGTAAATAATGTATTAAAATATTTTAACTAATCTTTTATTAACATTATATTTAGAATTATATATATATGTTAAATAATATAGTTAAATAATATAGTCTTTAACATTAGTACAAGCTAAGTATGAACAACATTTTTACTGTATTTGTTTGTGTTAGTAATTTTTAGTTAGTAAATTAATATGTTAAATCATGGTATAGTAACTGATGTACATTAACTATAAATTTTAATTAATAATGTAGTAATTCATTTTGAACATAATATTAACTAAGATCCATAAATGCTATATAAATGATGTACTTGTTAACTTACATAATGTTAAAAACTAAATCCTTATTGAAAAGTGTTACAATAATAATAATAATAATAATAATAATAATAATAATAATTTCTTTGTGTGTGTGTGTGTGTGTGTAAGTGAGTGTGTGAGAAAGACAGAGAGAGAGACTCACATTAATAAATGCCATACAGTTGTTGTTAATGTAATTTAATATAATTAATGTTAATAACTGAAACCTTATTGGAAGTGTTACTCAAGTTTTATATATTGTGTTTTGTGTGTCTCTTGATGGTTTGGATTAACCCTTTCATTGCTGTATTCCTTAAATCCAAACTGCTAAATCAGGTGTGCCCAATCCTGTTCCTGGCGATCGACTGTCCTGAAAAGTTCAGATCCAACTCTAATCAGCCACACCTATACTTTAATTTTCAAGCAATCCTGAAGACATTAATTAGTTTGTTTCAGGTGTGTTTGAGAAGGGTTGGAGCAAAACTTTGCAGGACAGTCGATCGCCATTCACAGAGTTGGACACCCCTGTGCTAGAGCAGTGGTTCCCAAAGTCGGGGTCGCGACCCCCCGGGGGGTCGTGGGACCCCGGCGCAGGGGTCGCGAGATGATTTCTATAAAAAAATTGGAAAAAATATATATGGCGCTATATATTTTTGTTGCAATTAATTTAAGCCTTTCGCCACGTTACGATCACACCGGTGTGATCAGTCTAGGCTGGTCCCTGGAGTGTACGATCACACCGGTCATGCATGACGTGAAATTCAATGTGCTCTCGCGCGTTCTCTGGCGCTGAGCCAGAGACAGGCGCGCTCAGAGCTGTCATCACAACTTTTCAGTGTTTTTCAACCACATATGTTTATTTTACGGTTTTTCAGACATATAAGTACTATAAAAAAAACAATACATTTATTTTTTGTAAAATACACACTGATGTCAAAGGACGGAGGCAATAATAATCCTTTCCATTATAATTAGACAAGTTTTTATGCATATCAGATACACATTGTGTAAGTAACTTTAAAGTTTACTCTATTATTCTCCCAGTTCACCATCCACTTAATTTTTATGTATTTCGGGAGAAGTGGATTGAAATTCACGTGTTGTAAAATCCAACAAAAACTAATATTTTTCTCTGAACTGCGTCTGCGGCACAAACTAAGATGCCGTCGCGCATGTACAGCTCAACTAACGCGATCGTTATAAAGGGTGTTTAAACAACAAAACACTTCCACTTGCATATATTTGAAAATCGGAATATCAGCTATTTTCATGCCATATCTAAACAAATTTGTGAATATTTTGAATGAAAAAGGAAAAATGACATAAAAGCAGATCATCATTCATTCAGCTCTAAGCTCTGTCGTTGTTTCTGCTGCGTGTGTGTCACGTGACAAGCAATGACGCGTCACCATGGAAAACCATAAAGTGGCACATCTAGAAATACGATCGCCTTGAAAAACTCACGCTGGGGGGGTCAGCCAGAATATTTTTAAATTTACGTGTGAAAGGGTAAATTCAATACTTGTTAAATGGTGTTTGCAGAAATAAGTCTGATACAAATAAAAAAATAGGCCTATATATATATAATATATTATATATATATATATATATATATTATATATATATATATATAATACATATATACATATTCAATTTGTCAGATTTTGTCCCAGACATTACGAGATTACGTCAGCGTCAATCACAATCAAGTTACGTACGACCATCACGCGCAGCAACACAACGTATCCCGCTGTTTGCTAAAGTTAAAGGTGTTTGGAGGCTCCAAAAAAAGGGTTGCGTCAATGGGGGGGGGGGTGGGGGGGGGGGGGGGGGGGCTTGGGGGGCAGCGGGGCAGCAAGCGCATTTATCATGGGGGTCGCGGGTGGTTTAAAAGTTTGGGGCCCAATCCCACCCCTGTGCTAGAGGGTTACTGTGTACGTGCCCACTGGGCACAGTTTTCCTGATGGCACCGGGGTGTCGTTTGCGCTGACGGCTCGGGCCCGCTTGCAGCATAATTTATGTTGTGTGTTTTGTTGGTGTGAGGACCCTCTTGTATCTGCTTTGTTTATTATTATTATTATTATTATTCTTCTTCTTCTTCTTTTCTTCTTTCTTCTTTCTTCTTCTTCTTCTCCAAAATGAATCGCATTTTTGAGGGCCTAAACATGCTCGAAAAGTCCTGAAACTTTGGCACACGCGTCAGACCTGGTGAAAATTTACGTCTGATATAGGTTTCAGAAGAGGGTGTGGCAAAATGGCTCGACAGCGCCACCTATCGTAAAAAAAATCAACAGCCCTCGAGCTGTGTTTCACGTACATGCACGAAAATTGGCACACATATGTAAAGCATCAGTACCTACAAAAAAAGACTCTTGGAGCAATATCCAAAACCCAACAGGAAGTCGGTTATTTTTAATTTTATGAGCAAATTTTTCATCATTTTTGTCATTTGCATGCCTTGTATTTTAACGAACTCCTCCTAGAGATTTATTCAGATCAACACCAAATTTGGTATGCCTAATCTAAAGGCCTTTGCGATGTTAAATTGCGAAGATCTTGAGTTTTCGTTGACGGGCGTGTCCGTGGCGGCCTGACGAATTTCGATGATTCGCCATGAAAAATGAAGTTGCTATAAAACTCAGACATACAATGTCCAATCTGCCACAAACTTCTCTCAAGTTTGATAAGACTCCTGACCTGAACAGATTGATATGCCTATATTCAGTTAAAGTCATAGCGCCACCTACTGGCAACAGGAAGTGACATATTTTACGCTGTAACAAACTACCCCGAGAAATTTTATGACATAAATTTTTTTTTTTTCAGTCAGTCTATTCTAAAGGCCTGTGCGATGTTAAATTGTGAAGATCTTGAGTTTTCGTTAAAGGGCGTGTCCCATACGGCGCCGTCACAAAGTTCGATGTCTCGCCATGGGAATAAAAGTTTATTGTAACTCAGGCATAAAATGTCCGATCTTGCCCAAACTTCACATGTTCGATAAGAGTCCTGGCCTGAACAAATCTGAAGGCCAATATTCCATTGGGTGTGGCAAAATGTCTCGATAGCGCCACCTATACATTTTCAACAGAGTACGCCTCGAGCTACGTTTCGCGTACATGTACAAAAATCGGTACACACATGTAACACACCAATACCTACAAAAAAGTCTCTTTGTACGAAATTCAAATCCCAACAGGAAGTCAGTTATTTTGAATTTTCTCTGCAAAATTTTGTTTCGTTTTTGCCATTTTCAGGGGTTTGTACTTTAACGACCTCCTCCTAGAGATTTATTCAGATCAACACCAAACTTTGTCTGTGTAATATAAAGGCCTTTGCGATGTTAAATTGCGAAGATCTTGAGGTTTCGTTTTAAGGGTGTGTCTGTGGCGGCCTTACAAATTTTGATGTTTCGCCATGAGAAAAGAAGTTGCTATAACTCAGACATACAATGTCCAATCTGCCCCAAACTTCACATGTTTGAGAAGACTCCTGACCTGAATATATCTACATGCCAATATTCAGATATCGCTATAGCGCCACCTGCTGGCAACAGGAAGTGACATGTTTTTTACGCCGTAACAAACTACTCCTAGATATTTTTATGACATTTTATAATTTTTTTTGGTCAGTCTAATGTAAAGGCCTTTGCGATGTTAAATTGTGAACATCTTGAGGTTTCATTAAAGGGTGTGGCCATGGCGCCGTGACCAAAGTTTGATGTCTCGCCATGGGAATAGAATTTGTTGTAACTCAGGCATAAGATGTCCGATCTTCCCCAAACTTCACATGTTCGAAAATGAGTCTTGGCCTGAACATATCTGAAGGTCATTATTCCACTATAATCATAGCGCCACCTGCTGACAACAGAAAATGGCTTATTTTACACTAACTATGCAATGTCCAATCTACACCAAACTTCAAATATTTGGAAAGAGTCATGGCCTGAAGATATCTAAAGGCCAATATTCAGTTATAATTATAGCGCCACCTGCTGGCAATAGGACACCTCATGCGTTATATTACCTCAAACATTCCATGTTCAATCTGCACCAAATTTCATATGCTTGATAAAAGTGCTGGACTGAAGAAATGTACATGCTGAAATCCAGTTATAGTCATAGTGCCACCAGCTGGCAGCTGGAAGATTGGCACATATAAATGACTTTGACATATTTCTCTTATATTTACCACATTAAACGCATATATCTCGCTGTTCGCTGTTTTACAAAAGCCACCCGCTGGCGGTGAGCCCGGGTGCGAGGGCCCGTTCATCGCTGCTTGCAGCTTTAATTATTATTATTATTCTTCTTCTTCTTCTTCTTCTTCTTCTTCTTCTTCTTCTTCTCCAAAATGAATCGCGTTTTTGAGGGCCTAAACATGCTCGAAAAGTCCTGAAACTTTGCACACGCGTCAAACCTGGTGAAAATTTACGTCTGATATAGGTTTCAGAAGAGGGTGTGGCAAAATGGCTCGACAGCGCCACCTATCGTAAAAAAATCAACAGCCCTCAAGCTGTGTTTCACGTACATACACGAAAATTTGGCACACATATGTAAAGCATCAGTACCTACAAAAAACGACTCTTGGAGCAATATCCGAAACCCAACAGGAAGTCGGTTATTTTAAATTATATGAGCAAATTTTGCATCATTTTGTCATTTGCATGCCTTGTATTTTAACGAACTCCTCCTAGAGATTTATTCAGATCAACACCAAATTTGGTATGCCTAATCTAAAGGCCTTTGCGATGTTAAATTGCGAAGATCTTGAGTTTTTCGTTGAAGGGCGTGTCCGTGGCGGCCTGACGAATTTTGATGATTCGCCATGAAAAATGAAGTTGCTATAACTCAGACATACAATGTCCAATCTGCCACAAACTTCACATGTTTGATAAGACTGCTGACCTGAACAGATTGATATGCCCATATTCAGTTATAGTCATAGCGCCACCTACTGGCAACAGGAAGTGACATATTTTACACTGCGACGAACTACTCATAGAAATTTTATGACATCAATGTCTTTTTTGTGGTCAGTCTAATCTAAAGGCCTGTGCAATGTTAAATTGTGAAGATCTTGAGTTTTCGTTAAAAGGCGTGTCCATGGCGCCGTGACGAAGTACGATGTCTCGCCATGGGAATAAAAGATGTTATAACTCAGGCATAAAATGTCCGATCTTCCCCAAACTTCACATGTTTAATAAGATTCCTGGCCTCAACACATCTGAAGGCCAATACTCCATCAGGTGTGGAAAAATGGCTCGATAGCGCCACCTATACAGATTCAACGGAGTGCGCCTCGAGCTATGTTTCACGTACATGTACGAAAATCGGTACACACATGTAACACACCAATACCTACAAAAAAGTCTCTTGGTACAAAATCCGAATCCCAACAGGAAGTCAGTTATTTTGAATTTTCCCTGCAAAATTGGTGTTGCTTTTTGCCATTTTCAGGGGTTGTACTTTAACGAACTCCTCCTAGAGATTCATTCAGATCAACACCAAAATTGGTCAGTGTAATCTAAAGCCCTTTGCGATATTAAATTGCGAAGATCTTGAGGTTTCGTTAAAACGGCGTGTCCATGGCGGCCTGACAAATTTCGATGTTTCGCCATGAAAAAGGAAAATGCTCTAACTCAGACATACAATGTCCAATCTGCCCCAAACTTCACATGTTAGATATGACTTCTGACCTGAAAAGATCTACGTGCCCATATTCAGTTATAGTCATAGCGCCACCTGCTGGCAACAGGAAGTGTCATGTTGTTACGCTGTAACGAACTACTCCTAGAAATATTATGACGTCAACATTTTTTTTTTTCTGGTCAGTCTAGTCTAAAGGCCTTTGCAATAGTGAATTGTGGAGATCTTGAGTTTTTGTTAAAGGGCGTGTCCATGGCGCTGTGACACAATTTTATGTCTCGCCAAAGGAAGAGAAGTTGGTGTAACTCAGGCATAAAATGTTTGATCTTCCCCAAACTTCACATGTTCGATAAGAGTCCTGCCCTGAACAAATCTAAAGGCCAATATTCCATTATAATGATAGCGCCACCTGCTGGCAACAGGAAAATTGTCACATATAAATGACTTTGACATATTCCACTTATATTTACGACTTTAAATGCATATTTCTCACCGGTCACCTTTTTTACTAAAGCCACACGATGGCGGTGAGCCCGGGTGCGAGGGGCCCGTTCATCGCTGCTTGCAGCTATATTTGTGTTTATATCTCAGCTGTAGAGCCTGTGGAGCCATAAAACATAAATAGTATGTCTCCACTGAGGCCTCTCACTATGTTCATATGACACTTTAACTAGGCCTGTGTGCCAGACACTGCTAACAGAAGAGCAAATATGCTTCACTTATTTATGGCCACAGAAAGAGCACTCTAGCTGCTTTCCAACATCTCTGCTTTGTTTACAAGATTCATCACTCACTGGTTGGAATATTGATGTAATTTAGTTGAAGTTATAAAGTCTGTAGCTGTAACTGAATTCAAAGGAATTATTCTGTTGGAGAATCAAGAGATTTTATTTCACCAAAATACAAAAATAAACTAGTTTTATGATGCGCCAAAAAAACATTTTCAGAATGCAGTACTAGATTACTGCTTCAAGCTTTTTACAAAGTGTAAGTTATTTCAGCCTCGGACATAATACTGTGTTATTGTTTTATATTATGGTTTGTTTTTTTTTTGTTTTAATTTTTTTTTGTTTTTTTTGGATTTTTTTTTGTGTGTGTTTTTATTTTATTCTTGTCTTGTCATGGAATTTAATGTATAAATTTGAAAATCAATCATAAAAATGTGAAACATTATTACATATTTAAAAACTATGATCATCTAAACAAAGATTGACATAAACTATTTCAATAATTATAAATATTTGTATTTCACAAAAATTGTACTGCAGTTGTGGCATCAATTATACCAACAAAGAACAAGTTTCCCCTTAATAAGATTTTGTTCAAATTTTCTTTCTTTATTTATTTTTTTAATTTAGTTGATGAAATAGTGTGCGAGACAAGTGAGGTGTGAAGAAAATAAAGAAAAATTAAGATAAATGTCAGCTGTGCATATAATATTTTGGTGCCGCAATTTTTTGATGTTTTTAAGATGCTGAAAAAGCATCAAGAAGTAGTGTAACAGTCAAAAATGTCAGTGTAGTGCATGTATATGTATAGAAACTATTCAAAATCAGCATGTCTTCTATGCATGCCATCTGACCTGACCTGTTTAGCTGGGAGCCACCACAGCCCTGAGGCTACAGCCACAGTTCAGCTCCAGTCTGCCTCTCATAGGATGACATTTTAATAGGGTGTGAGTTCTGTTATTCCAGCTCACTGTCTCATCTTAGAGAGCTCAGTGGTTGTGCTTGACTCTATTGCTCAATGCACAGCAGCTTCCTGGTCACAAGATTCACAAGATTGCGAGAAATAATGAGATTAATCAGTTATATGCTCAGTGGTTGTGCTTGACTCTATTGCTCAATGCACAGCAGCTTCCTAAGTCGAGTTGAAGTCGACTAGTCGCTGATGACGTCATTAATGGAAAAAACAAGTCTGGAGCTGAGACTAGAACACCTTGTGCACAGCTATAGCATATGACACAGTGCTGCCCACATGGCTACTGCTCATATAACAGCTCAATTTTATCAGTTCTTTTGTCTTTGGGTCATTATATTTCTCACAGATTTCTGCTCGTTCTATTGTCTTTGGGTCATTTTTTTAGATGTAAAGATTTCATTCATATGAATGCATTAGTGAAAGCGATTGCGTATGTGAATGTGTGTATTAATTCTACCTGGCAGCGTCTCTACTAGTGAAGCTGTGGGATCTAGTTATTAAGAAATATATGCTTGAACTTTTCAGTTTCTAAGCTATTTTATTGAGAAATCGCAGAACAGTGTTTATACATTTCCGTTCTGAATGATTCTGTGTGTGCGAGATCTGCGAGTGATGTACGAGACACTGTCTGTAGACTATGTGTGTGCGTTACAGTGCAGCAGCGCATTAGATTAGAACGGTGATTAATTTACCTGTACAATAGGCTGTTTAAAACGCGCATCCTCCCGTTCAATTTCGAGCATCCAGAAATATAATCAAATGTCTTGTGGAGGCTTTCAGAGTATGCATTTATTTGTTATTTTAACGGTTTGGAAACAGAGCAAAAATGTGGAAGTCCTTCAAAGATTTCTTATCCTGTTGTGCCCTCTATAGGACCAGCGACTAGTCGACGTCAAGCTTAAGGCATCATGGCAGACCATTGAAGTCGACTAGTCGATTAGTCAGTGCAATCGAACATAAATAAAACATAAATAGTATGTCTCCGCTGAGGCCTATCACTATGTTCATAAATAGTTTTTATGCATATACATGCACTAGACTGACATTTTTGACTGCACTACTTCTTGATGCTTTTTCAGCATCTTAAAAACTTCAGAAAATTGCGGCACCAAAATATTCTATGCACAGCTGACATTTACCTTAATTTGTTAATTAATAATTTCTTTATTTTCTTCACACCTCACTTGTCTCGTACACTATTTCATCAACTAAATTTCGAAAAAAAAATTATTGAGGGCAAACTTGTTCTTTGTTGGTAAAAATTATATATAGATTTATATAATTGCCCATACATTATTCGGTTTGCTGAAGCTTGTATTTTGTGAATTCTCATCTTGAACACCAATGTGATTTGGTGTGATATAATAATCTAATGTTTGATGTTAGCTTGCTATTAAAACAAAGTGCTGTTGCAGGTACTTTTGTGTACAAATGCCCCAAGCCAAAGCTTCTCAAAGGAGCACAGTGATATTTCTGGTATTGGGACTTAGCATGACAAATGGGACTGAAGTGCATGTCAGAAAATAAATGATTTAGCCGACGGACTTGAGCTCTAGGACCGGAGCTCTTTGATGAAGCAGGCAGAGGTTTAGCAGGTGCAGGAGGGAATGGGGGCTCTGCTTGCTGACCCAGAGGGCCACTGTAGCTGGGTGTAGACATACAGTAATGACATGCCAGATGGGCATCAGTCTCCCCAGCAAACACAGAGGAAGTCCCCTGCCAGCATCACGCTGTGACCCATAATCCTGTGCTTTCGTGCTGGGCGGTACGTCCCGCCGAGGTGCCCGTGCCTCCCCCTAGATCTGCCCTGCTGCTCCGGCTTTCATCTCTCAGACTATGGAAGCAAGGCGTCTCAGGAGATGGTGCGCTGCTCTCCATCACGTGAGAGACCTGTTTAATCTCAACAGGGGTGTTGATGGCCTATAATCCATCATCTTTTCGTATTCATGATGCTTACTTTGAAGAGATAGACTGCTGCAGTGGTGCCCGCTTCAGATCCAATGCAAAATCGCTGCGGGCCAGCCATATCTCCAATAAAAAAATGACAAAGACTAGTGTGTACTTGGCTTCTGGAATATCATAGTACCTCCGCTTATTAAAAAAAATGCTTCTTTGTGCTTCGCTTGCTTTGTCTGTATTTGCTACTATAACAAAAAAAAAAAAATAGTTTGTATTGTCAAGAAAAGCCTGAAGATATCATGAAACGTCTAATCAATCTTAAAAATCAAAAATAGTTGTACTTTTAGAATTTTATGCACAATGAAAACATACTATAACTTTAAATCAAAAAATTCTGCCCACTCAGTATCAAGCTACAGAAATGGCTCAGAAATCACTTTTGTTTTGATGTCAAAACTATAAATATATTAACACATGACGGTTACTCATAATGTGTCTCTGATCATTTCAGTGTGACCCAAATAGTTTATGCAGCAAATTGCAGTGGAAATTGTTGTCACATTGTAATGCAAAATTATGCAAATACTCCTCTTTTGTTTATTCTGTCAACTTTTTGTTCTATTCAGAATGTTCTTTCTATTATGTGACTGAAGCTAACAACGTACCTTTTTATGTTTTATGATTAATTTTCACCAATGTCCCCTGTGCTCACATAAAGCAAACTGTCTGAGCTGTATGAGTCAGAGGAACATTTTTAGATTATAGAATGTCACTTATTAATAATTGGTATGTCATTTTGTTTTTTTAAAAGTTATATTCCATCTCAACCAATCAATTTTTTTAAACTCAGGCTCAAACAAGACATGATCTTATGACTGATTCCCTTGGAAAAAGATGATGTTCAAAGATACTGTGTGCTTTAAAGTTGACATACAATGGAAAACAGGAGTTTTATATATTTAAAATAAATAAAATGACTTAATGTATTACATAGAAACTCCTCACCCCCTGTCAAATCTCAGTAGTCTGAAAACTTTACAGTCTTAAAAATAAAGGTGCTTCACGATGCCATAGAAGAACCTTTTTGTCTAAATGGTTCCATAAAGAACCTTTAACATCTGAAGAACCTTTCTGTTTCGAAAGAAGGTTCTTCAGATTATAAAAAGGCAAATAAGAGATGGTTATTGAAATAACCTGACTGAATGTCTATTTGTAGAACCAAAAATGGTTCCTCCATGGCATCACTGTGAAGAACCTTTTAAGCACCTTTATTTTTAAGTGTGTATATTAAACATCAAATATATGCTTGCTTGTCATTGTGTTTTTACACAAAATATTTGGGTTCTATAATAGTTTTTTTTTTGTAAATATTTTTAATTTAACCCCCCCCCCCCCCAAAAAAAAAGTTAAACTGTGAGTCAGTTTTCTATGATTTTGTCTTTTGTTGCATATATAATTTATAATTGTTTAATATTTATTAGTTTTCAGATAGCATTTATTTAATTTCAAGCAACAAACATGTTTTTGTTTTAGGTTTTAGTTAATGATAACCCTGGAACAGATACATCTGGTCACTAGAAACCCGTTGCATCATGGTATTCATAGCAATCTTTGGTTCATAATTGTGTAAAACTATCCTGTAACTGGTCTAAGAAACCTATCATAGTTGTGACAATTAATAGCAAACAGCTTTACAAAATACATAGGAGAGCAAAACACAGTATATGTGTGTGTAAATGAGCTGCCCATTTCTCCTCTTCAAAATACTCCTATGAGGCTTTTAGTCAGTGTCTATAGATCAAGAGCTGCTCCACATTTCAGCAGCAGTCATTCCTGTCATGTTATTACATGGGTACAGGTGAAGAACATGAACCATACTGAGAATGAATGAAATAATCTGGTTTTTATGCCTCTGTACAATATAAGGAAGTCTTCAATCGCTTCCAGACCCCTCACGATAATAGCATGTTTCCTCAGATCAATAGTAGAGAGGGTGTAAGATGTAATGCCAGTGGATGAAGTCTTTATGTATGCAGCAGGAACTATGTCACATCTCTTGTACCATGGCCATTTCAGTCCATACTCATCTATGTAAGATGAAAGCAGGAGCTTTTAAGTGGTCATTAGCAGTGCGCTGCGCTCCCTCTCTCAGACAGCAACATCATAAGCACATGGAGGTGAATGAGGCAATCTTTCCAACATTTATGTTTTTCTCCCATATCCTCATGCACAATTACCCATTTCAGATTCTTGGTGACCTACATATGTAGTACATAACCATTATTGCTCTCAGAAGCCATTTCTGTTTTAATTTACATATTCCCGAAATACCATTTGCTTAATATTAAAATCATAATTACATCTATTTACAGCAAACATGGAGTTAACAATAATACTTTTACGTTTCCATTTTGCGCCAAAGGCCTTGTGACCTTTTTGCTTTGCTTCAGTGTGTATCATTAATAAGGCAAAGTCACCATCTGTTCCAGTGGCAGCAGCTATTGCTCTCTGCTATGAATAGAATCGGTATTAATCTTCTGCTGCTCTCCACCGTACATCACATGACTGCGTTCACCATCAGACAGACACTTAGGAGACTGTTGAAGCTGATGCTTGTGATGATCCTGATAACATCCTAGTTGAATAAATGTATGTTTGAAAAACGTTTTCCAAGCATTCCATTTTAGTAGGGGTGTAACGGTACACAAACATGACGGTTCGGTTCGTACCTTGGTTTTGACGTCACGGTTCAGTATGGTTTTGTACAGCAGGGGTAAAAAACTAAACATAAAATTGCTTTTATTATTATTATTATTATTAAACAGTTGTTTACCTCAGCTTATGCTCTAAACTATAGGAAGCCCTTTTACATTAGCCTACTGTAAGATTACAATTAACAACAGAGCCCAAACTTAAATACTATTTATTAATTACTTGATTAGTATTTATTTTAAAATATTATAATCAACACTCATCTTAATTGGATGTACTTAATTGTTAATTATTATTAACAATTGTTCATTCATGTTTATTTCATGCTATAACTAGTAGTAAATACTAAGCGATGATCACGCTAACTCGCGCTTCACACTGGCGTTTATTGTTTGAATTTCCTGAAACAAATTGACATAGTTTGAACAATAAGACTTTGTTTCTTGTCTAAAGCTACAATACAATGAAGTTCCACTCGTGCAGTCGTAAAAACAATTCACATATACTGAAAATTTTCAATACGAATACATGTACTGTTACACCCCTACATTTTAGTCATTAAAACTTCAGCTTGGTGTGTTTTTAATAGTTTTTCTATGTAGACAAGAAGGATTTTTTTGACCTTTGCACCACGTATCCCTGTTACTTCAGCATCTTGTGCTGTTTTTGAATGTGTTGTGAGTAAACAGCCCCTAAAATAGTTTACTCTTTAAGGCCTGTTCATACCAAGATGAATATTCAGTACGAAAATTTGCTGATAAACATTGTAATTAATGAACAACAACAAGACACGAACTAATGTGTCTAATTTCTGTTTCAAGCGCACTGTGAAGAAAACTTGCCATCCAATAAGATTCGGTCATATGAACAGACTGTTTTAATAAAATACAGTGAAAAGCAGAGGAAAAATCCAGAAACAACTGAAAAAAAATTTTCTGTTCACACCAAGATGAATATTCAGTACAAAAAAATTTGGCACGATAAACATGAATGGTTGATTGTTAATGTGTCTGTTGAAACTGACACAAGCATTCACATGCCATCAATGTAACTTTTTTTTTTTATTTTTTTTTTACGGAAAGATGTTCTAATCACGTTTCTATCGCATTGTGAACAAAACTGGCCAACTAATAGGATTTGTTTCTTCACATGCCCAGAGGCACTATGGTTACATAAAGCAATGTCTCTCTTTTCTCTTGTATTTGGTGTTGTTTGGTAAAAACCATAGAGAATAAAAAAAGCATAACATAAATATTGTTTGACTTTCTTCTCTGTGGCAAGTGGACTTCAGAAATGAAATGTGCACAGTGCTTTCATTTCATTCATCTTATCTGTCATTTTTTATGCATTGATTCACACCAAAAAATTAATCGAACATTCTACTGGATCGAACTTTCAAATGAAGTATTCAGTGTATGTTGCACAATATGCCTTACGCTAGTATTGAGTTCTGAATGATAGCATGTAAAAAAAACTCCTAAAACAGCCATTGCACAGAGTCTGATTTGAGCTACTTTTATGATACAGTTGATTTTATGGATGATTTGACATGTTTTTGAATGCATATTTTGGCATTCTTTTGAGCCATAATCAAGTTCATAAAAACTGTGCTTGATTATACATGACTAGAAAACAGCTGCAAAATGGCTGCCAAGTGAACTGACTGAACCAGAGGGAGAAGAAAAACTACAAAGAGAATGCCACGCACCACACAGAGCTGAACCAGAGATAAATGCTGAATGATATAATTTTTTTTTCTCCCTGCGGCTAGACAGATGAACATTGATGGCTCGTCTTTGTGGAAAACTGTAATTGCTACAACTAATGTTTAAATTGCTCTCCGTCTAATGGATCTTGTCATTTAGGGGAAGCTATAAGCTAATGAGTGCTGCTATTAGTGTATATTATACAGGTCTGCATTATCAGTCTCTTCTCCCACTGTCTGTTCAGAGCTGAATGCGGTTCAGAATAAGAAAGTAATTCGAAGAGCACATCTGAACATAATGCATCTTGCTGTTCTTTTTTCAGCATTATATGGTGCTTTTAAACCCTCAGTTAACTAACAAAGGGAAACTGTATTGTTCAGAGTTTGCTCTTTTATAGCTCAGGAGACTTATTGAAAATGCATTTTATGTTATGTTTCCCTGAAAATTCCTTGGGTATATAAAAGAAACAAATGAGACTATTGTTGACATACAGCAATAGTGTATAGCTGTATGAATATAAACACAGTTCAGACAATCTGATCTTTGTTTGAGTTCATATTAAAATCCCTGATTTTTGATTCCATACTTTGGTTTTCTTGCCATCCGTTTCTGTCCAGTTTCATCATTTTGGGGTTTTATTGTTTTCATATGTGAGTTTTATTTCCTGTACAAGTCCACAATCTTGTCTTAGACAAAAGACAAAAAATTATTTAATTTTTTCTTTTTCTCTCTGAAATTCTCTGCCATTTGAATCATTAAGCTCTTAAGTTTTATTAATCTTTTTGACATGATTTTTTTATGTAAATGGGATGAGATATTTTCTCTGGTGCTGCATGCAGATTGTGTTTCAGTCTGGTTGGCATAGAGAAAAAAAGGACCATAGTGCCATGTTATTGTCAATGAATTGCAATTGAATCGTACGGTACATCAATCATACATACTATACTATATTTGCTTGATATTCAGTCCTTTCAAAGCTGCTTCTTTTTGCAGATGCAAATGAAACACGGTTTGTTTAATTCAAAGAGTTGCTGTTGCCAAAAGTGCAACTTTATTGCAGTCCACAACAGCAAAATAATCTTGACACATTTTTAGAGCTGCTTTGTGTTGAGTTTCACTCCGCTGGTAGAAAACAACAGTCCGACGTCCTTAGATTTAACCACAGAGGCCTCAGCATGAAATATTTTGCATATCTGTGTGAAGATCGTAAAAGCCTTGGACCTCTAGACGTATGTTAGTGATTAAAAGGATGGCCTCTGTGCCTCAGTGTTCTTTGGATCAGCTTGGATTTTTCCCAGTTACGCTTAAAAGAATAGTTGTTTAGAAATCTTTTCATTCATTTACTCACCTACATCTAAACCATATGACAAATGCAAGAAGCAGCACCATGTAAGGTTTTTGATGTCATTGATGCTGAAGTCTCATTTGTGCATATGCACAGTATATAGTTATGAAGCCTTGGCATGTAGTTAAGAAACCAAGTGCATTTGGTTTCATTTAAAGTGAAAAAGTCAAAAATATGTCTCCTGCGATTCAGCTTTCCATCATTTTTTCCACTTCAGCCGTTTTTCTCCAACTACATGCCCGACATTCTTCCATTATGATTGCATATTTCATATTTCTTTGTGATTATTTCACTGTTTTGTTGATTTCCTGTCATGGAAGCCATTGTGTTATGGTTTTTGTTTTTGTTTTCTTTTTATGTGTTCTCTCTGTTCTGTCTTCCTTTGTTTTGCTCTCCATCCCTCCCTCCCTGAATTTCTGTGTGACTTCACTTTGCACCCGTCTCCACCCTTGATTTCTGCTTTCACTCACGCCACCCCACTGTCTGCACTCAAAGATGTAGCCATCCCCTCCCCCCCTCCCACCTCACTGACCCGTGCCACTACTGACCGTCTAATGCCAGGCTCCAGAGGCGGCGCTGGTCCCACGCCCTCCGCCCCCCGTGACGTTGTGGCCTCCCTGGTCTCCACCCGCTTCATCAAGCTGACCTGGCGCCTTCCTGTTGAACCGCATGGAGATGATGTCACCTACTCCGTCTACTACAGCCTGGAGGGCAATAACAGGCAGGGCATTTATGTGTCATTTATATATACTGTACACTACAGTTCCATAGTTTGGGGTCAGTAAGATTTTTTAAACAGATTTTATTCAGCAGTGATTCATTAAATTAATAAATAAATTAAAAAATTATGTTGATTTCTATTTCAAATAAATGCAGTTCTTTTGCCCTTTCTATTAAGTTATTTTTCCTAAAAAATATACTACAGTTTCAAAAATATTAAGTAGCACAATTATTTTTACTATTAATAATAGGAAATATTTATTGTGTGCAAAATCAGCATTTTACAATGATTTCTGAAGGATCATGTGATACGGCAAACCCAGGATTTTTTTTTTAATATATTCAAATATGAAACAGTTTTAAACTGTAACAATAATGAATTTTAAATTGTAACAATATATCACAATATTACTATTTTACTATATTTTGGATCAAATAAATGCAGCCTTAGTTAGCATGAAATACTTTATTCAAAAACAGTATTGTACCTACAATTTAATATGAATTTTTATTTATTTATTTTTTTTTTTCTGGGTACAAAAATTGTAAAGAATATTGCATGATATTAGGTCATGTTTAATCCTAATATCAAAAAAAGGGAGAACAAAAAAGTATATTTTGTTAAAGAAAAAATTAGGCTTGTTTTTCATTATCCCCAATTATAACACATTAATAAAATGGAATGTTGTTTTTAACATTTAAATTATTAAAATATTTGTTGTATTGCCTTTGTTGCATATTTGAATAAATAAATTCATTAGTGTTTATCTACTGCATTAAAATGCTTCATTACAATAAAGTGAATCTTAGGAGAATCACTATTAAGAATAATAATTACAAAAAAAAACAGTGAAGGAAAAAATGCATTATGGTAATAAGATTTTTTTTATGGTTCCTTGTGAGTAAAATAATATCATTAAAGCAAAATAAAAAAATGCATTGCACAAAATTGGAAAAAATATATATATATAAATATATATATATATATACATATATACATATATATATATGTGTATATATATATATATATATATATATATATATATATATATATATATATAAAACATTAAAACGTTCAGCAGTGTATATATAAATATGTAATACAAATCTAATACATTTCATTTTGACGTAGTGATATGTGACCCAGACATGTTTTCATGACATTCACCATCCAAGAAGCCTTAAATTATGAATGCTATTGATGATTGTATTTTGTTGTTTTTGTTGCTGTTATTTTAAGTCACATGTTGTTCTTATTAATATTTATAATGCCATTCTGTATGAGCTGTTATTGACTACAGAAGAATAAGAGAAGCTTTGAACCAATGAATCAGCAGTCAGCTCCTGTTTCAGTCTCATATCACGTTTGTCTCTCTGATGCTGTATAGGGAGAGGATAGTGAACACCAGCCGTCCAGGAGAGATGCAAGTCACCATTCAGAACCTCATGCCAGACACCAAGTACTCCTTCCGCGTGGTGGCCCACAACAGAAACGGCCCTGGAGAGAGCTCAGCGCCTCTGAGGGTCGCCACCCAGCCCGAAGGTAAGATCTCCACTGGATGATAACACACCAGTTAGAATGTGTTCAAGCGTGGTTGGACTAATTAAAACAGTTGCATTACAGATTACGCTCTGACACATTTCAGAAGGCTATAATGCGTGAAATCAAGTTTGCGTAGTTGGTTTTAAACGCTAACATGCTTGTCTAGAATATGTTTTGAGCCTCCGAGATTATGCAGAACATTTTCTCAATGCCTCAATGTCAGTTTAAAATCTCATTATATAGTAAGCACAAGTAAACACCTGCTGGCTTTTAAGCAAACAGATCTCTTGAACATCGCTGAAGGTATATGGCCTGACTCCATCAACATGAAACATTATCAGCCCAAACACAGCACAGGAGAAGCTGTTTCTGGGTCAGACTTGCTCCTCTGTGCGTCCTTGGCTCTGCCTGCTATAAGCACTTTATAATGTGTGTTAGCGGGATTCTGGCACTCCCGGGAATCCTGCTGCGTGGAGATCAGCCTCTGAGGCTAACACACATATTGCTGTGAACATTATGAATGAATCTGAGCGCAAGTCATCTAGGCACACATACACACTCGTAGAGCGCACTTAATCCAGTGTAGGCGCCCCATCCCATCCTGTAAGACATCAGTATCAAAAGCAAGAAGGGATGTCTGTGGCACTGAGATAAAGTGATTTCTCTGTCGTTTGAGATGCCAGAAACGCCTGATCAAAGTTTGAAAAGTGATTCATGTCATGCAGTTTATATTAGAGCTCGAGCATGAAAGATGGTTCAGGGTAACCATAACTGGATGAATGTAATCAAACAGTCATTGCAGACTTGTGGTGAAGCGGCTAGAACTTGCTGGATGCTGTCCCTGTGGAACACAAAAGGAGATGTTTTGAGGAGTGTCCACATGCAATGAAAGTCCGTACTATATTTCAAGTCTACTGAATCTATATGGTCACTTTGTGGTTTCAGCGAATAATGAATATATTTTAGTCTGTTCCTGACATAAAGCCATCGTATGACTTCAGAGGACTGGGAATACAGTCAGTGGAACACATGAAGCAATTTTATGGTGCTATGACACTATTTTATGTTAGCCCCTGCCTTTGTGAAAAAGAAGTGTGCTTGATTATATTAAAAGCACACTTGTGCTGTACTTCAAATCTTGAAAATACATTGATAATATAATATTAATAAAATAAAAGGCCACTTAAATGTATGTAAAGAGAGGACACTTTCATAACATATTTCAAAACACACTTAAGTACACTTTTAAAAAGTGCGCTTTGTAATAATGTCAAGTGTAAAAACGTCAATGGTTATGTTTTAAGTACATTTTTAAGCCATTATCTTTTAATAATCTTTGGTGGCGTTTTAAAGAAGTACCAATATGAAAGCACTAGTGAAATATTTGATTATTTGAACTGTAGTGTTATTCAATATCAATATGGTGTTTTATATATATATATCTTATTAAAGGTAATATGTTTTTAATGTACTTAATTGCAACAAATTACAAATGAATAATTACAAATGATTTAAATAGCATGAAATACAAGTTTCACTTGAAATTACATTAAAATAAATTGTAGTTTACCATAAATGCTTGTCTGTAATTTTGGCAGTACACGTTACTGTCCATATTTCGAAGACAGTAAAGGTGATTATAAAATTACATGTGAAGATGTACTGAAGTCCTACTTAAGCAGATCAAAAAGCTCTCAAAATTTCAGCTAAATGCATTTAATACATTTTAATGTATTTGCAATTAACATGCAGTTAAGTGTCTGAAAACATTCGATTCAATCCAATTCACACTTAAGCATATTCTATTCTAAGTAAGGCTATGTTATTTCTGTTATACATAGTGTTTTTTTTTTTTTTTAATGAAAAAAAATCAGCGTGAACATGATTCATCGTTTCTTCTTTGGGGTTACATGAAATAAATAAAGTCACACGGGTAGTAAATTATGAAAGAATCAATTTTTGCTGAACTATTCCTTCAACACAAGGTTTCTCCAGTGGGATTGTCCCTGTAATAAGTGTATTGTGGGTCGCTTTAGATAAAAGTGTCTGCTAAATGACTACTTGGCAACTAACTTAAAAACTGGCCAATTGTTTTATGTCCATGCTTAAATTATATTACATTTTATTTAATGTAGAGCTGGGTTTAGATTGGCCCTACACGATGACTCCCTGAAGGCATGTCAGTTGTGAGCATGTTGGAAAAACAACAGATTTAACGGACAATCATCGGAGCCTATAATTGAATGTAATGATTCATGACCCTAGCAAGTAAAACAAAGTTAAGCATCACAGAATCTCATTTCCATTTTCACCGCTCTGCTAAGCAAATTAAATCACGTCAATCCTGTAGTTTGAGCTGGCGTGTGTTAGTCTGCTTACTGCCAGAGGTGTCTGCCGACACATGCCACTGTCATATGCTCAGCTGAGAAGAGATATCACTCTTTTTATTCAAGTCAATTTCAAAGTGCTTTATTGGCGTGACTGTTTTACAAAAAAGATTGCCAAAGCATCAATGGATTTCTCAAAGAAAAACAGTGACAGACAAAAGGTGCCAGTAATAAAACAAAACATAATAAAATTTCTCCATTCTGTGTAATAGTTCAGGTACCTGGTCCTGCTCCAAACCTACAGGCAGTGGTCACGTCCCCCAGCACAGTGAGTCTCAGCTGGGACATGCCCCTCATAGGCAATGGCGAGATCCAGAACTACAAAATTTACTACATGGAGAAGGGCATGGACAGTGAGCAGGTAAAACCATCTTCATCCAGCCTCTGTAATATCATGTATAGAAGCATTATGATATTTGATAACGATGTGAAATGTTCATGCTGGAGAACAGATGGAGCTCTGTGGTCTGTCCTGAACACAAGCTGAGGAGCCGTTTTATTATTGCTAACAAATTTTAATACGGTAGATGTCATATTTTGTATATTTTTACACTAATGAAAATTTCTAGCTCAATTCCAAATATAAAGATTAATGTATAAGTTGTTTAAGAATGTGTTTTTTTATAATATTGACATTAGTGACTTGTCTACATTTTCATGTATTTAATTAGTGAATGTTTTTTTTATCAGCTTATTACTGGTGAAGAGTGTATAAATATTTGCAAAAAAAAAGAGAATATTATTAATATAGGTGCATCTCAATAAATTAGAATGTCGTGGAAAAGTTAATTTATTTCAGTAATTCAACTCAAATTGTGAAACTTGTGTATTAAATAAATTCAATGCACACAGACTGAAGTAGTTTAAGTCTTTGGTTCTTTTAATTGTGATGATTTTGACTTACTTTTACCAAAAACCCACCAATTCACATCTCAACCAATTAGAATACTTCATAAGAGCAATAAAAAAAAATAAAAAATTTTTGTGAATTGTTGGCCTTCTGGAAAGTATGTTCATTTACTGTACATGTACTCAATACTTGGTAGGGGCTCCTTTTGCTTTAATTACTGCCTCAATTCGGCGTGGCATGGAGGTAATCAGTTTGTGGCACTACTGAGGTGGTATGTAAAGCCCAGGTTTCTTTGACAGTGGCCTTCAGCTCATCTGCATTTTTTGGTCTCGTTTCTTATTTTCCTATTGACAATACCCCACAGATTCTCTCTGGGGCTCAGGTCTGGTGAGTTTGCTGGCCAGTCAAGCACACCAACTCCATGATCATTTAACCAACTTTTGGTGCTTTTGGCAGTGTGGTCAGATGCCACATCCTGCCTGGAAAATGAAATCAGCATCTTCAAAAAGCTGGTCAGCAGAAGGAAGCAGGAAGTGCTCCAAAATTTCTTGGGTAAACTGGTAAACTGGTGTAGTGACTTTGGTTTTTAAAAAAACACAATGGACCAAGACCAGCAGATGACTTTGCACCCCAAATCATCACAGACTGTGCAAACTTAACATTGCACTTCAAGCAACTTGTGCTATGAGCTTCTCCACCCTTCCTCCAGACTCTAGGAACTTAGTTTCCAAATGAAATACAAAACTTGCTCTCATCTGAAAAGAGGACTTTGGACCACTGGTCAACATCCAGTTCTTCTTCTCCTTAGCTCAGGTAAGACGCCTCTGACGTTGTCTGTGGTTCAGGAGTGGCTTAACAAGAGGAATACGACAACTGTAGCCAAATTCCCTGACACGTCTGTGTGTGGTGGATCTTGATTACTTGACCCCAGCCTCAGTTCATTCCTTGTGAAGTTCACTCACATTCTTGAATCGATTTTGGCTTGGCAATCCTCATAAGGCTGCAGTTTCTCTCCGTTGATTGTGCATCTTTTTCTTTCACACTTTTTCCTTCCGCTCAACTTTCTGTTAAACATGCTTGGATACAGCACTCTGTGAACAGGCAGCTTATTTGGCAATGAATGTTTGTGGCTTACCCTCCTTGTGAAGGGTGTCAATGATTGTCTTCTGGACAACTGTCAGATCAGAGGTCTTCCCCATGATTGTGTAGCCTAGTGAACCAAAGAGAGAGACCATTTTGAAGGCTCAGGAAACCTTTGCAGGTGTTTTGAGTTGATTAGCTGATTGGCATGTCACCATACTCTAATTTATTGAGATGAGTGAATTGGTGGTTTTTTGTTAAATGTGAGCCAAAATCATCACAATTAAAAGAACCAAAGACTTGAACTACTTCAGTCTGTGTGCCATTGAATTAATTTAATCCACAAGTTTCACAATTTGAGTTGAATTACTGAAATAAATGAACTTTCCATGACATTCTAATTTATTGAGATGCACCTATAAATGGATCAATGATAATTAATAAATAATAAATAATAAATAAATGTTAGTTATGAATTAATTATGAAAAATAGCATGTTCAATTATTTGCTAATATGTATATATAAATACACACATGTATATATTTAAGAAATATATGTAATATATCAGTATCGAATATCAAATAATTAAAGGTGTAATATGATGCGATTTCAAATTTTCCTTTCTTGTGCATTTCTTGTGCTTTCTCTTTGGAGTGTTACAAGCTCTTGGTGAATAAAGAAGATCTGTGAAGTTGCAAAGACTAAAGTCTCAAATCCAAAGAGATATTCTTTTAAAAAGTTAACACTCATCCACGCCCCCTGAAACGGCTCGTTCTAACACACCCCCACATATCTACGTCAGTATGTGGGAAGATTTGCATAATGCCGCCCAGATGTTCACGCAAAGAAAGAAGGCTTAACTTTTATTTTCGTTGTAGTATTGTTGTTGCCGCCACCGTCATGTCGTATAGACGCTGTGTGTTTCACTGTGAAATCGTCTTTCACCGTGGACGAAGCGGCATCCAGCCCGGGGTCGTCACATGTGGTTGCTTCATAGAATCCGCCTGGAATCCGTACCGTTCTCAAGCCGCCCGCCTCGGCTCACTCAAGCCGGCCACGCCTCACTCTAGACTGCGGCTCACTCGAGGCCGCGTTGTGTGACGCTGTTTCATTGAGAAAGTGAAACTACTTTTTTTGCCTTCCAAAAGAAAACACGACTAGAAATGATGTTTATATAACGTTTATAATGGGTTTTATGTTTTTATCTCATCGCTTCGGCCGAACAAGGCTTCACAATACGTTAAGAGGCGTAACATTTCCATCACACGCTTGAGGCATTCAGCCAATCACAACACGCTGGATAGCCGGCCAATCACAGCACACCTCACACTTTCAGAGAGATGAGCCTTGTGAATATTGACACGTTTCAGAATGCGGGGCATAGAGGAGAAACAATAATGTACAGTATGTGGAAAATAATATGTTTTTTAACCTTAAACCACATCAAACACATTTCATTACACCAAATACACAAAATAATGTTCTTTTTAGCAGCATCATATGACCCCTTTAATCATTTAAATATTTACATTTATATTTCTGCGCATTCTTAGTCTATAATTTTGTTGCTGATGTCATAATTCAGCCTGTTTCTCTAATCTCTCTTCTCTGTCAGGATCTGGAGGTGAAACACATTCTCCTACAGCATGACTGGACTGAAGAAGTTCACAGAATACAGTTTCAGAGTGGTGGCCTATAACAAACATGGACCCGGAGTGTCCACTGAGGACATATCTGTGCGCACGTACTCTGATGGTACTTACAATAAATCTTGCTTCTTTGCTTTGTCTTACTAGTCAGTTCCCTCCATTCTGGCCCAAACCCCTGCAGTTTTTTGCTCCTCAAAATAATTTTTGTAAGGGGTCTCATACAAGAACTCTACTAGGCAATAAACAAAGCCAGCAATAAACCAACCATAATCTATATCCCTGTTGTAGTTACATCAACAGAGCAATATCACAAGGACTCAAAATTAACTTTATGCCACACCTGTCAGTGGTGAGTAAATTGAGAAAAAAAAAAATGACTGGGCTTATAAAGATTTGTTACCACCCATGAAACTTTATTTTGTAGTTATTACTGTATACTTCAACTGAGGACTCATGAGCTTCTAGCCACCTGTTAAAAGTTTTATGCTCTCTGTAATATTAATCTTACATTTTTCTTAGTTTCTGCAAAATACTGTCAGTTACCTTTTTGTTAGTGAAAATTGTATTAAAATGCCATGATGTTGTGCTATGAGAAAATTGATACAAGCCATGGACAGTGGTGAAATGTTCAGTTAAGTGGTCAGTATATAAAAATATTGGCCTGCTCAGTGCTTGACCAGAATCAGGATCCAGTCCACCAGAGACCATTTAAGAGAAGACGCTACACACACACACAAAAAACCCTTGTTCTTTCAAGCACTGGTTACTTTTGAGGTTTTGTCATCTTTCAGCAGAGAGTCCAAAATGTACATTTATTTTTTTGTTTTAAGCCATTACACTTCATCTATTTGTGTCTGTAGATTTTAATTATAATACATATCTTCAGGCTATTTTCTCAAAATGAGTTTTTTTTTTTTTCTCATGCAGTGAGCTAGAAATCTACTTCAAAGCACTTACGTATACAAAAATTCTGAAGGTTTTTACAGAAGGGTTTGCACATACAACATTTACCTGATTGTATAACCTCTAAATATGGTGTTTTTTTTGTTTAGGTATTTTTTTCTGGCGGTATTTTGTGATTTACGGAGTGATTAAAAGATAGATCCCCTCAGTAAAAACCTTTAACTCTAATATGTCAAAAAAATTGGACCAGGCTTTATGCAATGTTCAGTTTATTATTCTGGAAATCTATGCAAATAAGTGCATATGTAATTAGATAATGCAACGTTTGCATATGTGAACATAATGTTACAGAAAACTTGAAGGCTTCATTTGCCCAAAAAAATTAAAATTGTCATCATTCCAAACCTGAATGAGTGTTGAGCACAGAGAAAAAAATATTTTGAAGAGTCTATGTAACTAAACAGTTGACAGTACCCATTGTATTTTTTCCATACTGTTGACTACTGTAAACCATAAACTGTTTAGTTACCAACATTCTTCAAAGTATCTTAAAATTTAAATTTTTGGGTGAACTATCCCTTTAATGTATAGTAAATAATAAGCTGGGGGAAGTATTCTATTGGTTGAGTATCTATTAGTTGTCCCTGTTCAGCTCAGTGTCTTGCCTTAATAAAAGCTGAGGCTATGTGAACTAATACTGTGCTCTTCTCCATCTGTTCAGTCCCCAGTGCTCCCCACAGAACATGACGGTTGAAGTGCTGAACTCTAAGGTAAGGCTGAATGACTGTCGGGTCGTATGGGCTCCGGCCGTGTTTCAGCAGCTGCTGCTGGGTGAAGTGTGCAGTGGTTCTGATGAAGGCGCTCATCTGTTGCTGTGATTTAACTGCGATGAGCAGCACATCTGTGCTCGGCTAGAATGCTGTCACAGAGCTTTACATCCTCATTCATTCTTCCTCTGTGTTCACCTCCCTCTCTTTCTTGAGATTTATATTTGTCTAGCAGCGGGGAATCCAAGTCTTCCTCCTGTTGTTTTTATTCTTCAGTCTGTTTCTAGTCATATGTAGACAAGTGTCTTGGGCTGCAATAATGCATTTAGCACTGTTATTTCATGGTGTTTGCTAAGGCAAGCATGACGTTTGCTTTTGCACATCCTTGGAATTTCAACAAACCCCAGAGCCTAAGTATTAAAGTCACCGTGAAATCAAAACTGACAATTCTTATTTTTTTATGGAATACTTTTATGAAATCTAATTAACTAATCAAAATAACTTCCCCTCCCTCTCACAACATTTGAGATCACACTGTTATTTTAATCGCATTAAGGTACTATAATATTTTTATTTTGTTTTTATTTTTATATTGTCGAGTTTTCTTGTTTAGGTACGTCTGTATAGTTTTTATTCATTTTATTTCAGTTTTAGTTTAAGAAGCTATTTTAGTACATTAAGTTTAACTGTTATCTTGATAATTAGCTGAAATAATATATTTTTTTTATTATTACTCTGCCAGCAACCTGTTATTCATATATATATATTTAAAACTAAACACTCAACAAGACATTAAAGAACCCGTCTATACTATGCTATATATTACTCTTCAACAGTGAAGCTATAATGGAAGAAGATCAAAAGACAATATTCTAAAGATTTCTGCACACTTGTTTCTCTGATCCATAAGGTGTATAGGTCAAAACTTAAATCTAAAACACCCTAGAAACAGCATATAAACCATTCAGAACATCTTAGCAACCACCCAGAGCACCCTAGCATCATGACAGCAAGTGTTACACAGGCACAACTCGTAACAATCCGTTTTAATTGCAGTCTCTTTGCATTGTGGGTATACAAAGATCCACACACTTTCAAGCCTGTAATAGGTTTTATGGCTCAGTAATTAGCACTGAATAATAAAAAGGCTTTAAGTCTCAGACAGAAGCTTTTTTTGTATATTGCATGAGAAGATGGTTAATTAGTGGGCTCCTATGGACGGTTTCAGGACCCCCTCGTGTGGCCCTGGAGTGCTCCGCAACAGACGGGGGAATTCAGTCTGGGTGTGTATAATGAATACAATGACTTAGCGTATGCGAGGCCCCTGCTGGTAGCACTAGGCACCCCTGTGACCCATAAGTCAATTAAAACAAGTTTGTTTGGCTGAAAACACAAGCAGTAGTTAGCGAGGTAAACTGGAATTGGTCGAAAATTGAAATACAGTAATTGCATACATGGTGCAGATTTAATTCGGTTTATTCCCTCATGGCCCGTGAACACGGCAACTGTGGATACTATTAATTAATTCCCCACCCTCGCTGGGCGGCCCCTCTCCCTGCCTTCATTATCCCAGCAGGCACCGCGGGCCCTGCAGCTAGCCTCCTCCATCCATCCTGAGCTGCGTTCCCGCAGGCCCCTCTACACTGCACAGCTTTATCTATTATTCATGGGTTCGGCTGGTTACTGCTGCTCGCCCAATGCCCTCTGCTTCAGGACTGATATACTCACGCATGCTTCATGTGCGAAATGATCACGTTCTCTAATGGATGCCTCGGGGAGACGATGACTTAGGTTAGATGCCTGCACTCAGGCTTGTTACTGTGGTGACTCTGTGTGTGCTGTAGGTGCGAGGAGGTGCTGCAGTAACTCTCCATTTGATGCACTGTGGTTATTGCTTTGGAATGAAATCTGAATGTGTGGTATTGAGGATGTTGTTTTTTTGTGTTTTCTCAAATGTGTGAACCTTGTAGAGCATCATGGTCAGATGGCAGCCTCCGCCAGCAGATGCTCAGAATGGTGAGATCACCGGCTATAAGATCCGTTACAGGAAGGGTACGAGGAAGAGCGAGGCGGCCGAGATTACTTCAGGATCGCAGCTCTATCAGCTCATAGATGGTAAGCTGAACAACACCTCATCTATCTATCACACACACATATATATATACCTTTATTAGAACATTATTAGATATTATTATAGGCCTTTAGTTTGAGTTCATTTAGCACAATTAATTCCGAAAAATAATGAGCAAAATTGACACATTTATTCATCTGCCTGGATCCTATTTGAATAATTAACTAGTGTGTCATATAATTCATTTGATTAATTTTTTAATCTATTAACACCCCCAGCGTGTCTGTCCTTGGCCCTCCTACACTTAATACTGCCATAAGCATTAGCCATTGCAAAAACCCATACTGGTTGAATTATTTTTTTTTTTTTTAAAGGCATCATTAAATTCTGTCCTTACCCTTGTACACCAGTGCTTTTGAGCTGCCATGTCAACTCCACCAATGGCTCTGGAAAAATATACTTCTCAGAAATTACAGAATAGATGCGCCTGCAATAAATAAAGCCACAAGTGACAAACTCCATCCATTAAACAAAAGTGAGAATTAAATTCTAAATAGATTTCAGCAGCTTCATGAGTGCCATGCTGTGGTTGGCATCAAAGAGCATAATGGTTGTTTTCTGTTCCAGTTGAGTTGAGATGAGATGTTAGTTAGTTCAAAGGCTTGAAGTTGAGTGTTGCTATCTCCCACAAGGCCGCAGGAACAGCTCTGACTTCTGCATTCAACACTCTAACTAAGAAGACGCTTATTAACATTTTAAAGCAATTATAACCTCTGGCTTATTTAAAGACAGCAGGCATTCCCTCATCTATGATAACCAGAACATGCCCATGGCATCAGACATGTGAAATTTTGAACTTTTTTTTTTTGCTTTTCCCCTCTGGAATCAGTCAGTTCTCATATTGTTGTTTGTGTCAGTCCAGTGTGATACAAATTTGTGGAAGCAGACCTTTATAAATCAGCACTCTAGGCAATGCTGTAGCGTGTAGGTCAGTGTGATGATGATGCGGGGGTGGTTATCGATTTAGTCTTGGTAAATGGATTGAGAAACGTGGAGCGTTGTGAAGCATCTTTCGGTTTGTTTCCAGAGAAATGAGCTGACTGGTTGGTTGAGACGGGGTGCTTCACTTTTACTATTGCTCATACAGTACTTAGGGTTAGTGATTTAAACTAGCGGTGCTCTAGGAACCACCCAGAACTTTGTAGGAAGCCAAACTGTTTCTATACAGTTTTGTGCACTTTTAGCACTTTTTATTTCACAAAGCTTCTGAATATGTATTTGTAGAACCAAATTCAACTGAATCAAAAGCCTATATTGAAGTTCTTCTTGTATTTTTCAGGTCTGCAGCGAGGCACTGAATATATGCTGCGAGTGTCTGCCATTACGGTCAATGGCACGGGTCCGGCTACAGACTGGACCACTGCTGAGACGTTTGAGAGCGATCTGGACGGTAAAAACTGGCAGATATCTTGCAAACACCGGTGCTTGATTAGGATGACCAAGTGTAATTTTGCTGGTTCTTTGGTTTCAGAGACAACTGTGCCAGACGTCCCGAGCTCCTTGCATGTGCGGCCACTTGTGAACAGCATTGTAGTGAGCTGGACGCCCCCGGAGAACCAGGACATTGTGGTGAGGGGTTACACCATCGGCTATGGGATCGGCAGCCCTCATGCCCAGACCATTAAAGTGGACTACAAACAGAGATACTACACCATTGAGAACTTGAGTAAGATCCTTCATTATAATAAGTCTGCTTTGAAAAAAATTATTTGTTTATGAAAAATACATTACAAAATCTGCTTTGAGGAGCAAGAAAATACATTTTTTTAGTCTTCAAATGCATTGTGGGAAAAAGTCATTTTTAAAATGCTTTTTTGTAAATAAATATTTAAATTGAATGTTTGAACATTTAAATTAAACATTTGAACATTTGAGTTTGAGCATTTAAATTCAATTATAAATGTATAAAAAGGTAAAAAATAAAAGGAAATATAAGTAAAATTAATCAGAAATATATTTCAGATATTTATTTAATTAATACATTTAATTTTTTTTTTGCCATGTGGGATTATACAAATTTAAAAATAACTCATACGTCAACTATTTCAGCATATTAAATCACAATATTTACGGGGGGAAAATTGTTTAGATGTCACTACATGAAGAACATACAGTAGATCATCTGACCATTTTATTGTGCTGAAACACATGAAGTGTAAAGGACAGTACAATTGTAAAGTAATGGTTTATTACTTTTAATACTGTACTATTTTGGTGTCTACCATGATATCAAAATTATTGTCATATGCATAAAATATGTTTCTTGATAATTGGTACTTAATTCAAAGAATACTATGGTATTACCATGATACATTAAAAAAGATACAAATTGAAAAATTGTGATTATACACAACCAGTTTTACCATATTACTATATCCTATAATACCATGGATCTATATCATCCACTAAAGCTCAGTTGAATCTGTATCACTCATTTTAATTTACGTTTCTAAACATTCATTCACACTTTCATCAGACAAACATGAAGTAGCAGTGAAGAAATAGCTCTGTTGCCTCTAAAAGTGAATTAAAGTAAACAGAACTGGGTAAATGGATTGTAGGTACTCAAGAGTGGGAGATTTAGCCCTCTCTCCACCCCATTGTAATTACATTTGAAGGAACAAGAAAAATAATCATCAGAAGCAACAGCATAATTTAAGTTTTCGTAATTCATCTAATTACACGAGAGCGAGAATCAATAATGGTGTTTAAATATGCACCCCTGCTAGGATGATGAATATGGTTGAAGCTCTCAGTGGAGCTGCGGGCTTGATTAGCTAAATGATTGGCTTTCTCCCTGCCAGATCCCAGCTCGCACTACGTTATCACACTGAAGGCCTTCAACAACGTGGGGGAGGGAATCCCTGTGTACGAGAGCGCTGTCACACGACCCCAATCAGGTAGGTCACGGCCGGCAACGCTCAGCCTTATAACACGCCACACCTACAGCTTCAACATACTCGTCCTCGTTTGTCACTACTGTATTCCTAGTATGGAGAATATTGCCATATTTACCATAGAAATAACATTGCACCTGCCTGTCTGTTAAACAGAGCTTGAGGTCCTAATGAAATCTACATTTCTTCTAAAATTGCATTTCTGTTATTTCCGGCTAATCGTATTGACATTATGGATATGCATAATGGTTGAGCGCTTGTTCTTCTCATTAGAGACCATCTTAAGAGTTCTTCAGTAGTTTTGTGGTCTCTAATGCTTCTGCCTCCTAGCAACCAGAGGAATCCTCTTGATTATGAGATACAGACGAAGCCATATGCTCTTCACAATTGAAGCGCTGCTTAATAGCGCTGCACATGATAGAGATGCAGCGGTTTGATTAAACACTGCTCTTATCCGAAGTACAGGAACATCATGACAGTCATTTCCAGGAAATGAGTCACTCCACCATCCAAGTGAATGTTGATATGACATGGAAGAGTAGCACTGGTCAAACATTATACTTAATGGTGATCTCATTGTTGTTCATGGTGAAAAAGCCATTTTTATCATCTGCAGTACTAAATGTTTTCCTTTTATTTATTTATTTGCAACTAAAACCATTTTGCATGTTGTGCAAAATTAGGGTTAAGTGCAATTTTATATATCAATATGGCTATAAAATAATAACAATGATAATAATCAATTAGTAGTATATCAATTAAGTATATTACTAAAAATATGAAGAAAAAAAGAAAGAAATATTGCTATTGTAATATTTTATTGTTGAATTAAAAAACTAAGTATTTGGAGGTGGGGGGGGGGGATTATGTAATATGACCAATAATACATTAAGATTGCCGAGAACTTGATTCACACTGCATAGGGAATGAAAGAGTGAAAAACTGAAGCTGACCACTTTCAGAACACTAGATAATTTCTCACCTCTGGTTTTGATCAGTGGAACACACTTATTACCTCCCAGCATGCAGTGTGGTACATGGCATTTCTCATTTCTCCTGGTTTACCTTTAACTGAACTCAAGGAAACCTGCTGCAGGGGCTTTGAAGATCTCCTGCAGAGTTTATATCTGCTCGCTCACCCATTCCTTCATACATAAGCGTGTCTCCCACCATTAGAGGGAATGTTGTAATAAATACTAACAGGTAAAGGTGACAGTTTTGCCTCTTCTGCCAGAATATATATATATATGTTTAGCTTAAAATAAGAGATATATTGTAATAGTCTATTACTGCATGTTTAGATTTCCTGATTTTTTAGGAAATCAATGAGTGAAGTACTTCAGTGTGTGTTACTTTGCATTTTATATTTATTGTTTTGTTAGGCATTGCATGCTAGTTGGACAGTGAATCCGTTTACATTCCGCTCTTTAACAGAATTCCAGAGAACAAGCAGAGCTCAACCTCACATAGTGCTCACTATGGGGCTGCTTCAGACACTATCAGGAGGCTTGAGACTGTCCCATAGACAGAAAAATAACAGTGTCAATTCCCGAACAGAAATACATCAATGACACCACATTTAAACTTACATTAAAATACACACAGTTAAGAGTACAACACTACCACCATCAACATACAACAACAGAAAATGGAAAGCATCGCAGCTGATTAAGATAAGATAGGTTTCGGTCTACAAAAAAACACATTTTTTAAAAACTATTTCAGTTTAAATTAAGTTCCTGTATGGCATGGGGAATAAAAGATCTCTTATAGATGTTCCGGCTCGCCCTTGGGACCCTGAATCTACGGCCAGATGGAAGCAATTCAAACTCTGCGTTTAGTGGGTGTAGGGTGTCTGTTGATATCTGTCGGGCCTTCCTGAGTACCGCCTTATCAAATACATTCCCAAGATGCCTTTGTGACTTGCCAATCACCTTCCCTGCCGTATTAACAATTTTAGAAAGCTTGTTTTTATCTTTCACATTCAGGTTACCATACCAAGCTGTTATATTAAACTTTAAAATACTTTCTACAAGGCCCCTATATGCCATCTCAAGAATATGCTGACTGACCCTGAAACTCCTCAGTTTTCTAATTAAAAACTTTAGGTGATTTGTTTTCTTTATAATGATTTTTGTGTTTGAATTTGAACTTAAAGTACGATCAATGATTGTACCCAGGTACTTGAAATTTTCAACTACTTCCACAGGCCGACTGTTAAGTACAACAGGGTTGATGTTACTGGCCCCTCTTGGTTTCGTTTGTATTATAAGTTCTTTTGTTTTAGTCACGTTAATTTCCAATTTAACAGTCTGACACCAATCCTGCAATAAAGTGACTTGGCTAAAATAAGCTTCCTCATGTGCTGCATTATTTTCTGTGAGAAGTCCTACCAAGGCCATGTCATCAGAATATTTAAGTAAACTAACATTGGTGCTGTGCACAGTCATATCATTTATATAAATTGAAAACAACAAAGGTGACAACACACAGCATTGGTGGTGCTCCAGTGTTTATAACAAGCTCATCTGAGTAGACCCCATTCATTAAGACTCTCTGAGGGCGGTCAGTTAAGAAACTTCTAATCCAGTGAATGAGCCCACCATTCACATTCATCCTATAAAGTTGTTCTAAAAGAATGTCAGTTTGCATAGTATTAAAAGCAGAAGTAAAATCAATAAAAAGAACCCGAGCAAGTGACTTTGGTTGTTGCAAATGTTTAGCTATTTGATTTACAAGAGTAAGAGTTGCGTCCTCTGTGCCCCTGTGTGACCTATAGGCAAATTGAAGGGGGTCAAGTTGATTCCCAACAGAAGACATAAGATGGGTACTGACCACTCTCTCCATACACTTAGCTAAGAGTGGAGTGAGTGCCACTGGTCTAAAGTCTCCAAGGGCTATAGCCTTAGAGACTTTAGGCACAGGTATTATTGTGGATTTCTTCCATGAATTTGGACAAACCCCACAATTCAGCAAAATTTGAAACAGCTGAGTGAGAACCCCTTTAAGCTGCTGAGAACATACCTTTAACACCCTTCCTTGGAGGCCATCAGGCCCAGGTGCTTTGTTTGGTCTAATTTTAGAGAGACTCATGGCTACTTCTTCTTCAGAAAGCTGTATATGTTCATAGCTACCAATCTGATCACAGGTAATACTACAGCCTATTTTTGGGTCTCTCACATCATATCTTCCATAGAAGATGTTTAAATCATTAACAAATTTACCACAATCTGCCACGTTTACACTTTGTTTTTTTCCTTCCCTACCCATTATTGTATTGTGTTAATCCCTCCCAAGCTTGTTTTGCATTACCTGTACAGAATCTTTGTTCAACCTTATTCTTAAAATCTATTTTTGCTATAAAAACCTTGCGTTTAAATTCCTTCTCTTTCTCCTTTACTACATCATTTTCTCCTCTCAAAAATGCAGCCCTTTTCTCATTCAGACACGTTTTAAGATCCTTTGAGAGCCATGGCTTGTTATTACTAAACACCTGAACTTTCTTAGAGGAGATAACAGTCTCTTCACAGAACTTAATATAGCATGTGATTGTGTCTGTTAATTCGTGATAATCAGAGCATGTGTCAAAAAACATGCGCCAATCCGTAGAGTCAAAACAATCTCTGAGCTCCTCCTCCCCATCCTCAGTCCATTGACTTACAGTTTTCAGGAGTGGTTTTTCACGCCTTACTTTCTGTCTGTATGTTGGAAGGAGATGAATGACGTTATGATCTGACTTACCAAGAGGAGGACGACTCACTGCTTTATATGCGTCTGGGATGTTACCGAAGCATTGGTCCAGTATGCGAGTAGAGCGAGTGGGCGTGGTGACATACTGCTGCAGAGTGGGTAGATGAGGTGACAGCTGACATGTGTTGAAATCCCCCAAAATAAAAACCGGCTGATCTGCCGATCGGGAGAGAGCAGCATTGAAGCTTTCAGTTATCATTTCCGCAGCTTCTTCATTATTAGGTCCTGGAACATAGACAAGGATGATGGTAATTTGCCCGAACTCCCGCGGAAGGTAAAATGGCCTGATAGATACAGACAGCAGTTCATAGTCTCTAGTGCACACTCTCTTGAGCACTTTAAATTGTGATGCCCAGGCGCTGTCAATAAACATGCAGAGTCCTCCCCCGATGGATTTTTGAGATGACACCTTATCACGATCTGCTCTTATAACTGTAAATCGCTCCATGTCAATGCATGTGCTGTCCTCGTGAAGCCACGTCTCTGTGAAACAAAGCAAATTACTCCTCCTAAAATCCTCATCAAACCGGAGGCGTGTTGTAATCTCATCCAGTTTATTATTTAATGATCTAACGTTTGACAGAGTTATGATGGGAAGCGGGTGTCTGTTTCCTCGCCTTCTCAGCCTGTTACGAACGCCTCCCCTCGAGCCTCTTTTCTTCCTTTTTCCTGCCCTGGGCTTTCCAATGAGGTATTGCTGATACATGACTTAAGTCCACAGGCACAGCTTCACTCCGAAGGGCAAGAAAGAAAATCCCTCGAATATGTAATCACTGGCCACGTTCGTATCTGGTGTTTACTTCCCTCCTTGTTCCCGGCTAGGGCAAAGTTCTCTCTTATGACAGCATATAGAATAAATAAGATCACCACTGCGCGCAAGTAATCCATATGGAAAACAACCAGTTTTTTTCCCCCCACTTTGCCATTTGAAAACAGTTAAATGTTGAAGCCAGAAACAATGTGTTCTCATTTTCACACATATAAAAGCTGGTGAGCATATTTTCCCACTCCAAATTGTTATTCTTGAAGGGAGCGCTTAGGGAAACAGGTGATTTAAGGCAGGCAAACAGCTTTGAATCTATAAAAGGATCAGACTTTTAGACCTTTTTGTTGTTCAGGTATTTGACATTATAATATCAGTAAAATCAGACTTGCATCGCACATTGAAATTATCTGAAAGCTTTGGTGATGAATAATCAAAAAATGTGCATCTCCAAAACCTTGACTAAGACAAGGTCACGGGTTCCAAACCTCAAATAAAAATTAATAGACAGGAAAGAAAAATAAAAACCTTTTCATCTGCTTCCTTCTGTGAATCTGGTTAAATTGCAGTAAAAAAAGAAAAAGATCTCAAACTTTTTATTAGCTAAACACTTCAAGCACACATAATTTGAGATTTTCTAACCTTACAATAAATACAAGGTGTAATACATTTAATTACAGTCTTAACATTTGACATTGGCATTTAGAGAAGAATCATAAGGATCCCTAATAGCATTGTTTATATCCATGTAAAATTCTAGATGAGGATTACATTGTATTCCAGGCTCTGTGTATATGAACTCTCACTGATCGTTTTCCTCCTTTATTTGTAATGTAGCTGATGTAGTTCCTTGACTCATTGTAGATGTAGTTCTCTGTAGCTCTGGATGATTTTGTGACTGTCTCTTGATATTCTGTTCTAATCCAAATATTTCTCTCTTTCTCCATTCCCAATCCCGCCTCCACAATTCTCCCTCCCTCACCTCCCATTTTAACCCATTAATTCGTTCTCCCCCGTCGTTATGTATCTCCCATCCTAAAACCCTCCCCTTGTACGTTTAATTGCGCTCACCTTTTTTCACCTTTCACCTTTTTATTTTTTTGCCATGGGACATTGTGTAATTTGCTTGCAGACCCCATAGACCCTGATGTTGATTTGTACGAACTTTTCCATGCTCCATACACTCCAGTACCAGACCCTTTACCCATGCTGCCTCCTGTGGGCGTTCAGGCGTCCGTTCTGAGCCACGACACCATGAAAGTCACCTGGGCGGACAACTCGCTGCCCAAGAACCAGAAGATCACAGATGCACGTTACTACACAGTGCGCTGGAAGACCAACATACCCGCAAACACAAAGTTCAAGGTATGTTAACAGAATCTAGTCTCTTCACAGTGAAGGTGGTGAATGGTGGAGAATCTTTAGTTGTTATATCACTGACATTGATTTGTTAATTTTAGGTGGCTAATACCACCACACTGACTCACACAGTGACGGGTCTTAAACCCAACACCTTGTACGAGTTCTCGGTCATGGTGACCAAGGGCCGGAGGACAAGCACCTGGAGCATGACTGCACATGGAACAACTTTTGAAACAAGTGTGTACTCTAGATGGGGCAGGTCTCATCATTTTAGATTAGTGACTCATCAAGTAGTTTTGTTGTACATGTAAACACACTCAATGAATAATAAACTTTGCATTTACATAAAGTGTTAGAGAATATCTGCAATTGTAGTCTTGATTCATTTTATATTTCTCCCCAGTCCCAAGTTCTGCGCCTAAAGATGTGACTGTAGTGAGCAAAGAGGGACGACCACGAACCATCATCGTCAACTGGCAGCCACCCTCAGAAGCCAATGGCAAGATCACAGGTGACAAAAGTGATATGAAAAATATATAACCTGTTAGAGACAGTAACCGGGTTTCCATTACAGATTTGCGCCAAACTTTCATAGTATTTTATAAAATGCCGATAAAAAACCTATTGCGAATTGTTGCCGTTTCCATTAACTGAAGTTATGCGACTAAAAACTATTTTTTTTTTCCATCTCGCAATAAGTCATGCAGATGGATGTTAGTAGGTTTAGGTAAATTGCAGCCACCGCACTAGCCATTATTTTTCATTGACGGACACGTATGGGTGTATCTTTAGTGAAGCAGCACGGACAGTGGCTTCTGGGACGCTTCTTAAACGTGACCCAGTGCTATAAACACAAGCATTTACTAGAGTGGCCATGTTGGAGCTGTAATGCACCACAGACTTGTGCCGGGTAAATAAGCATTAATATCAAGGAAAGCCCCTTATACTTGAAATTGGCCATGTATGAGGTGTTTCTTGGAGGTTATAGTACATTAAAGACATTATAGTACATTAAAGACATAAAAGTCATGTGGACTTTTTGCGAGCGGTAAAGCGTATTGTTTTGGCAAAGTTGACGTGTTTCCATTAGACATGTTTTCCGTTTGCAATTTCAATTTACACAATTTGAAGGGCAATGGAAACGTGACTAGTGACTATTTAACTTGCCTGATTTATAATCACAGTATACCTCTGTATCACTTTTCTCTCTGCCTTTCCAGGTTACATCATTTACCTACAGCACTGATGTGAATGCAGAGGTTCATGACTGGGTCATTGAACCAGTAGTGGGGAACAGGTTGACCCATCAGATTCAAGAGCTGACCCTTGATACCACCTACTACTTCAAGATCCAGGCACGTAACTCTAAAGGGATGGGTCCCATGTCTGATGCTGTCCAGTTCCGCACTCCTAAAGGTAAACCAGCTCATTCACGCCGATGAATGATAACAATCACTGCTGTCTGCTGAAAAGACCAGTATATGCTGGGTTATGAATCCAAAAATACAATGGGATACTGGTGTAACCACTGTTTCTTATCTGGCTTAACCAGCAAGATTTTCTTGATCAAAAAGGAAAAGACCAACTAGACTAGTAGCAGACCATAATGAACTAGCCTAAACAAAAGTGGACCATTAGGGAATTTCATGCTGTTCTTTTCAGCACTGTTCAGTTGCTAAACTATAATTGGTAAGATTCAATATTGGGAAATATATTATGGTACCATATGCACATACGCTATTTTTACCTAATCTAAAGCTTAATCCTTTGCATTTACCCTGACCTCACCAATCTTTCATACTGGCTCATGCACAAGCCATCCATAGGGTCCTGCTTAGCTCTGACTGCATGCCTCTCTTCCTCTAACCTGTCTCCTCTCCTTCTGCTTTGTCCTGCTAGCCGAATCCTCTGACAAAATGTCTAATGACCAAGGTAATTGCTCTCTCTTCTCTTATTCCACTAATGTCCTCAAATTGAAGTGAGCAGCTTGTTTTCCCTGAACACTGAAATTCATCAGAAGTCACAGAAAGATCCAGCTGGTGTATAGCAGAACATAGAAAACTTCTTATTTGCTTGCCTGACTACCATTTACTAAGAGTTTATCAGCAAAATGCACATGTGGCTAAAACTTCATACTACTAACAGTCTTTCCCCAAGCACATTTTGGTCAAATGATGAGTGTCATGCTCTTCTCTGAAGTACAGTTTGTGGTTTATCTGTTAAAATTGCATGCTGTGGAATGTGTCTTAATGTGAACTATACAAAAGAGCGGTTGATTCCAATGTGCCACCTGCCAATTCTTCTTATCTGACATCTTGTAGCTCCAGGTATATTGGTGAAACAAGGAAGACCCTCTGCACCAGATCAAGGTTTTGGATCAGTTGGTAATTGCTGTTTTATGTTTCCAAAAAAATACACTGTAGAAAGCCGCTAGAAATGGCTAATCATTGATGTACCATAACAGCAACGAAAAAACTGCCCTAGAACTGTTCCTAATACCACTAAGCAATACCATAACAACCAACCAGTAGTCACTAGCAACCACTTAGCAACACAACTACTTAGCAACATCCCATCAATACCATATTAATACCCTAGCATCCACAAAGCAACCACCTACCACCTACCAATGCCATAACAACTACCAAGGAGCTCTAACGAACATCCACAATAAATTACCAACACCTTAATACCAGCATAGCAACCCCTTAGTAACATCCTAAGAACTTGATTAAAATCCACCCAGTGCTTTTTTTTAATCCCCAAAAATCATAAGCATTGTTTTAGAAGAATTTACAGATTCTTGGAGTGATGTCACACAGGCCAAGGCCCCTCCCTCGACTATTGACGAACACTAGCGTTTTAGCATAGACCCGCTCTGAGTGAGCTGTAAACAGTCACGCCATTGTTTCGATGCTGGAGCAGGTGTAGACAGGAATGTTTCCTAAGTGATTGAGCTGTTTGTTGTTAGATGTAATAATGAACAATGCAGTGTTCACTTACTCCTGACATCTGAGCCGCTGAAGAAGCAGTGAATTACTTCTGTTTTTGAAAGCAATGTGCCCCCCGATCTACCTAAATGCGTTTATGTTCGCATAAATCATTTGTGATCCAGGTCACCTACAGAAGAAGTGAGTTTTTAAGAAATGAGGTGCCTTTCGCACCGCAGGAACCTTTTCATAGTACCAGAACTAATTGTGGAACTACTCACTTTTGGGCGTTTTAGTACCGGACTGTCTTTTTCGAGAACCAAATTAGCTCCTACTCCGGAGCAGGGTCTAACCAGCACAACTGGTACTACCCGTGACGTAAGCATACATTGATTGATGTAGCACTGCCAGTTGTTGTTTGAGATTCGGTCCTCCTTTCCGTTCTTTCAATCGCTTTACGTATACATCGACATTCCATGTCCATTATTGTGAAACCCACGAGACACAACAAAAACACAGCTCCGATCACAGTGTCCTCCATCTTCCATCTTGTTCTTCTTTGTTAACTTTGTTGAACTTCGCACACAAATGATATCGCTGTTGACCGGCGTTCCGTCACTTCCTAGTACACACTGTCAGTGCAAATGCAACTCTTTAAATGGTACTGGGAAATTGTTCGCGCAAAATCGTCCCATGACTTTAGTACTGTACATTTAGTTCTGGAACTAAAGCGGTGTGAAAGGCCCTTTAGCAACACCCTAGTGGTGTCTTGCAACCATGTAGAAACACCTTAGGATCAACTTATTATCACTTAGCAACCCCATGGCAAAACTCAACCAATTCCCTCTATATTTCTGTCTATCAGGCCATTCTGTCATAAACATTTAAGGCTTTGAAAACTTTTTTAAAACTTTCAGGCGAGAATTTGACAAACCAACATTCAACATTTGTTTGCCTTGACAAATTTTCATTTTCTTCTAACGTTATAACCATAGAATTTCCATGTTTCAGGGAAAGCAGATATGTCTGGCACTGGTGATAACCACATCCTGGTTATTGTCATAATTGTGTCTGTGGGTGCATTTACCATCATCCTGGTGGTGGTTGGCGCTTTCCTGTGTACACGTCGTACCACAACACAGCAGAAAAAGTAAGTTCAGATCTCCTGCTGACGAACAGTCCGAATACTCAGTCCTGGCGTGAGGGTAAACTGTTTGATATGATCTCCAGGAAACGTGCAGCCTGCAAGTCCACCAATGGATCCCACAAGTATAAGGGTAATTCCAAAGATCTGAAGCCACCAGACCTCTGGATCCACCACGAACGTTTAGAGCTAAAACCTATCGACAAATCGCCTGAACCCAATCCAGTCATGACTGACACACCGATCCCCAGAACCTCCCAGGACATCACCCCAGTGGACGGCCCCATGGATCCTATGCTCCAGAGACATAACTCTTACCGTGGTAAGAACTTTGATTTAAATACCCCATGAAATCAGAACACAAAGAGTTTTGTCTTTTAAACACCATGTGTATACTAGTGGATACCCAAACTTCTGGAGATTTTGTATATATTTATAGTATTTTTCTTTGGAAAACAGACTGGAACCCTCTCTCAGTAACATCTACAACTGCCTATACCATTTGGTGGGTATAGTTGGTTTGGAAATTTGTTAGTTGGGTTACAACGTTACCATCAATTAAAAGTAATCAGTTATGATACAGCGTTACCTATTCATAAAAGTAACACGTTAGAGTACTCATGCGTTACCAAAAATTAAAAAGCCGTTTGCAGCGGCTCACACATGACAGACACAGCCCCCCGGCCCTTTAAATGCACCTAGAAGTCGTGACTCCCGACAATGAATAACGTCAGTCATCCGACTAAATTAACACTGCAGGATAACAATAACAGGACAGACAGTCAGCAATAGGCTATTCCACATGGCGTTTTATTTATTTATTATCACAGAACATATTATTAATCAAAATTCGCACCTACCCAGCCCGGGTAGCCTAGGCTACTGTATATACTATGAGCACCACAAGATAACTCCTGATTTTTCTTTAACTTTAAATAATGCAGTTGTCAAAGTACAAGTATGCTTACTTGTAAACACAACCTTAAACAGGCTTGCAGATTTAAATCCATTTAGAAATGATGAACAACCAGCCAGCCAACGATCTAACAGAAATTAACAGCTGCCTGTCAAAACAAAAATGATAACAAAACCGAATTAAATCCTTTTTGGCGGTCGACAGAAGCTATTCACCAACGCAGAGTGTGCATTTTTACCGTTATGTTCTTTTCCTTTTTCGTTGACAAATTGAAAATAATGTGCGTACTTCCATAAAACCAAACGCTGCCCTCTCTGCCATCTTGCCGGGAGTTTGAAAAAAAAACCCACACACACACAGGGTCAGGCGCAGGGCACAGACATATCACAGCCATTGACTTTACGATCACAGAGCTTCGGCTCCGCTGATACATTCGCAGGTGGCACAGTAGACCTAGGCCTACTGTCTGACAAAAAGTAGGCTGCAGTCGGGATTTTCCTTTCCTTAAAATAACGGATTACTTTTTTTTTAAAATAACGAAGTTACTGATTACTTACTCACAAAACTAACGCGTTAAGTTACACATTTCAGGAAAAAAGTAATAAGAGTACTCTAACGCGTTACTTTGTAACGCGTTTCCCACAACACTGCGTGACGCGTTAAGTTACCTATGATGTAAACCGAAAGCTGTCTAAAAGTCCCTTTGATATGTCTAGCCCAACTTCCTGTTTCAGTAGGAAAACTGTCACACACAGGTAAGAAGATTTGTGACCATTTCATGGGGTCTTTAAACCTGACCAGCCTTCACCTGCTGCATAATCCATGACATCATTCCAGCTGCTGCTTCTGAAGGATGCTTCAAAGTCATGTCTACTATTTGTCATTATTGCTTGCAATTGGCATGTTCCTTGCTTAAAATGGAAAAAACTTGTAGCCTTGTTTTCTTTGTTCTCCTGGCATGAATGGTGATATCCATCTGCTGCTGCCTACTCCTACAGATCTCCTGATATGTGTGTCTACACTGCCCTCTGATGGACAAACAATAGAATCCCACAGCAATAGTGAAAATATCACATCATCTTGGCAACTGACTCTAGGAAGTCAGCTGGTTGTCTTCATATGGCTCTTGTATTTGGAGCCTGTTGGGTGGGTAAGCCTGTCTCAATCTGATTGGCTGGTCGCTGTCTGATTTACAGGCCATGAATCAGAGGACAGCATATCTACACTGGCAGGCCGTCGGGGAATGAGACCTAAAATGATGATGCCCTTTGATGCACAGCCCCCTCAGCGTAAGTGTGTGATCCTGAACCAGGGACCAGACACCCTTAATTTGGCCCCTTTTCTTTCAGTTAAGACATTAAACAATTTATGCTCTTTGGAATAACATAGTCCTCAAACAAGGTTCCCTGAGTTCATTATTGTAGTTGTAGGCCAAAAAAACATACTCTACTCAAGTACACGGGTGCAAAAAACTCAAGCTAAGAGAGCAAAACTTTTCAAAATGCATGAGAATGTTCAGGTCAACTGCTGCCATGGCAGAGCAATAGTCTATGTCTCAGCTAGAGACAATTGCTTAGCAAATTAGCTAAAGTTAGTTAGGTTAGCAACACAGCAATGAAGGAACAGGTTGGCCATCTGCATTTGCATACTTGTCTAGAGTATCTTTCTAGCCTAATGATAATTCTTTAACCTAGCAACATAGCGTGTCTTTTCAATCTGTGTTGTTGTTTGTTTGCATGAGCAGATGTTATAGATGCACCATGCTTTCCATAATCTCATAGCTTTGTGTGCAAGGGTCTAAACCATGGCGCTCTATTATTTGTGTCCATTCGCAGCTGTGATTAGTGCTCACCCCATCCATTCCCTCGATAACCATCACCATCATTATCACTTGGGCAACCTGGCCTCACCAACACGCAGCTATCTCCACCACCAGAGCAGCGCGCGGTCCACCGCCACCCCCATCTCTCATCTAGACAGGGCAGAGTCACGGGTGAGAGTGCATTAGTGGGACTATGTGAAGACCTTCTTTGTTCCTGGATACAATTGTGTTAGACTATGTTCTTCTTTTCTTCTCGAAATGGAGTTACACTTACTTGGTGACCATGGAATTGTAGTGAAACTTTCCATATCTCTTCATTTCCCCCTTTATCTCTCAGAGAACATAACTCAGCACATAACTCAACTTAGCACTTGCTTTACCAACATCACATGGTTTCTAGCTGGCCTAAGTGGGTCATTTTTTGTTATTCAGTGGTTCAGCCTGTTCTAGATGGTTGATTAATTGAGGGGACCTGCTTTCAACCTGGTGAGCCATTTTGGTGAAGCTGGTTAGAGCTGGCAGACCAACTTTGGCCAGCAACAAAGCAAATCACCATGCTCCAAAAACCATCTTTACCAATAGAGAGGCAACAAGAAAAACTAAATTTACCCTATTTACTTAAAGTCGTCATGAAATCTGTTTTCTACCATGATGTAATTGACCTTATTGTAAACAATTCATCCCTGTAGTTTTAAATTGTTCATTATGGTCTCAACATTTTTAATCAACATGTTATAACTCCATCTTCTGGTAAAACATTAGACTACCCTCTGACGTTGTTTTTTGGAGTTCTCCAGTCATTAATTCTGCTTAAACCTGCCTCTTTCTAACAATCGATTGCAAACTCACATTTTACCAATAGGTGTAGAGTTTTAACACAGTTAACATTAATGTAATAAACCTTATTGCAATTATACCAAACAACAATTTAAGGAAGAAATATTAAGGTTGGGGCACATCAATATGCTCTGGACTTTCACCTTCAGTCTCCACAGCCTGGTCAAAAAAGATTGTTTCAAATTAGTTGTTTCAGAAGGAGAATATTCTACCTACTCACATTTAGGTGTTTAACATGATATGACTTGTTTTTTTTTCCCTAGCAGGCTTCTCATGATCTTTAAGGTTGCTTGTATACAACACCCACAGGGTTAATAGTATGCAGTAAGCACCATGCGCTGACCCATGTGCTGATGTAATTACAGAGTCAGTAAGGAACAACCCCTAGTGCTGATATGCACCCTCCGTCTGGGCAGCCCTCCTGCACCACTGATCTTTCAGAGACAGACATTAGCTACCACAGCTCAGCCGCTGAGGAGGAGCCAGCATTCAGTACACCCACAGCACATGTTCGTTCCACGCACCCACTCAAGAGTTTTGCAGTGCCTGCCATCCCAGCTCACTCTATGTATGACTCAGCAGCATTACCCAGCACTCCACTGCTGTCTCAGACAGGTAAGTTCCCCTTCACACAAGATATTCACATACATATTGATCCAATCTACGATGTCTACAATAATGGCTTTTAACATAAAAATGTTTATAATTATAGGCAGGTACATTCACCGGAATGAAAGCTAAGCTATTGGTAATTTCATTGTTAGAGGATGTAAATATCTTATCAACATTGAGTTTAAAAAGATATTGCCAACCAAGGTGTACTTTCTTCCAAGTTAAAAAAATGAAAGTATTTATAGCATAAGAAATGTCTGTGGAATATTGAGCCTAAATGGTACATATACAGTATGTATATAATAGGTCCTAGAACAGACCCTTGTGGGGCACCACAGTTTAGAGTGGCTGAAGAGGAAGACAAATGGACTGATGGAAAAGATTCTGTCTTTTAAATAAAAAACAAATTTATTCAAGTATCTTGGATCTAGTTTGTCACACTCCAAATGCTCTAAAAAGCACCCTTCTTTTTTTAGGTTTGTGCATCCTTATCATGAATAGTACACATTTTCATGGTTAAAAGGGAGAAGAACAGTTACTGACTTGTGCAATTTTTGTTTTAGGGCCTCACTCAGTTTAAAACAGCCTCTATCGGTACGTTGGGAAGGACGAGAACTCCTATGCCTGTCATAGTTCCAAATGCACCGGATGTCTCGGAAAGTAGCAGACTGCATGAAGATGCAGGGAGCGTGAGTACTTTAGTTTCTATAATGTTCTGTATTACTTTTTCTCTGTACATTATAACTCTTACAACATAACCATGTACATTTGAGCCATTTCTGTTATGCAGTAACAAAAAAAAAATGCTTGTATTATAAGTATTTTTGGTCAAGTCTAGGAGCTTTAACTATATTAAATGTAGTTTAATTATTTATACAGTGGCAATACAATGTGTCTACAGAATATCAGCCATCAGCTCCAAAAATATGTTTTATCTAATTTATGATGATAGGGACATGACAATGAAGTAGAATGACCTTTTTACAACATTTGGCATACATCAGCCCTGTGATCTTAGCGTTGCTGGTGCCATGCTCTACTGTTTGAGCTACAGCAATGTCATGCACTGTTTCATACTATGTTTTTCTAGGGATACTGTTACATATTGAGTAAACTGTTACATACTGAAAAAAAAAAATACTGAAAAATAAAAAGCTAATAATAAAATGTTTTACATCTTTTTCTTCTCTCTCAAACCTTTACCTTCTTCTCCTTTTAATGGCTGTATTTATTGCCCGCTTATTACAATTTTGCAATTTTTTAAAATGATTTAAAATTACTAATTGGTTCTTGTTTATCCTGCAAAATCCCCAATACTACCGCACCCCTTCTTCCATTACCACGTGTGCATGTGGCTGTGCTATTTGATTTCCTGTTTTTCTTCTGCAGTACCACTGACCATCCCCTCATAAAGCCAATTCCCCAAACCCCAACTCACCCCAACCCCTTCCCCCGCTGTAACCTTCTTCATCTCCCTCAGAATTACGAGACTGACGAGTTGACGGAGGAAATGGCCCATCTGGAGGGCTTAATGAAGGACCTAAACGCCATCACGACAGCCTGAGCACAATCCTCACAATAACACTAGACCTCACCTGCCACGGGGAGGACGTACAGCATGGAGGAGTTCTCAATCATTCGCTAAATGGAGAAAGAAGAGAGTGAGATAGAGAAAAAACACTAATGTTTGGCATACCTTGCTTACTCTCAGGAAGGAGAAACCCATCAAATGAGGACAGTGGACATTCTGAGAAATTGACGTGGTTACTTAAACCAGATGATTGCGATTTTTCTCTCAGCATCCTAAAACGTTTCCTTATGTTTCAGCGGAGACCGTTTGAAAAGACACCGTTTTATTATCCTACGAAAAAAGGAAAACTACATTAAGCTGGTGTACGTGTTGGTGCTTGTAAGGCACAATTTTACAGTGTTTCATTTGTGTCTTTTCTTTGTGTTTTTGTATCTATATATATATTGCCCCCGTTCCAGTGAGCTGAACGTTGGACATCATCCTTTTGTCCTTTTTATTTTCTGCAACTCATTTTGTATTAAGCATTTTGATTGATGTCTCTTTCTCTTTTGTATGTCATATAATGTGCCATGTCTTATTTTCTTAAACATGTTTTGTATTGTTTTATATGCATATACACTTATCTGTTTGTATATATGTTTAAAATGGACTCATTTCAACACCACAGCGATGTTTTTGACCTCTCACGAGTTTCCGTTTAGTCAGAGACATGCTGCTTTTTCATTTGCCATTAGAATGGATTTTTGCAGTCTGCAACGTCACTTCCCACTTCTACATTATGCCTGTTTTAAATGGGAGTACCCATCAGATATGCCTTATTGAATTTGTGTGGAATGGCAGAAATCAGTACAACTGGGAAATATTTTCAAAATGTTTATCACACAACACTGTGATATTTATTCTGTAATGCTAACTGTTACTGGTCACTGGTACGAGAACATAGACCTCCATCACGCATGCTGTCAGACTTGGTGCTGAAACTCAAAACTTCAGGTTCAGTTACACATGTAACTGCTAAGTGAACAAATTTGGTACATTGGAAAGTGCTTTATATGTTTTATTTCCTCTTGCTGCATTGGTCTGAATTCTTGTATCAGAGCTTACACAAACTCAATGAATGAATGACAACATACACTGGGGAGATTTTACAGACCACATGCTTGGCACTTAATGCAACAAAGTGCAAATGCAACACACTTTTATACTGAACTCCCAGTGCTCATCTTTTATTTTTCCATTATATTTCTTGTATTTGTTTCATATGAAGTACTTGTATAGAATTTCAATGTGCGAGGCAAAAAACCCAACTATTCCTCCCCTGCTGGATATTGTTTTGATCTGTACTTTTACCCAAAGAAAATATGTAACAGCAATCATAATTTTGTTTTATGAATTTAATGTCTCAAACATATTCTTGAATGTCATTCTGACTGTAAGAAATTCTGGGTAACTATAAGAACATGTTAAAAAGCTTGGTAAAAAACAAAAACAATTTGACCTATTTGGGATAACCGATCAAGTTGTAGACAGTCAAACCTTTATTGCACTTTTTCAACAATTTCAAGAAAAGGGAAAAAACAAAAAAAAAAAAACATCATTTACATAGCCTGTGTTTTGAATATAAAACTCTATTTGTGTAATGTATGTGTCATAATTTAGCATAGGCAGCTGGTATTATTTGTTCTTTTGCCTCTTAAATAATATTTGAGCGGCAGGTTTTACTGTGTTGCATATGCAGAATTCTGTTGTTGCTTATTTCTGTACAAAGATCTTCTTGCTGTCTCTAGAAATACTCTGTGGCTTTTTAAAAAAAAATTACTAAAAACACTGCCTTTGGTTCTTATTTACTTGCATGCACTTTAAATATTTTGAACTGTGCATTTGTTTTTCAGGACTCTCTCCCTTTTCTGGTCATTTGTGATTGCTGTATAAGGACCTTTAACCATAATTCTCCAAACATTGGTTTAGAAACCACTAAAATCAAGCATAATTGGAAACGTATGAAACATGTTTCCATTACTTTATTTTTCCATTACTACAAAAAGCTGGTTTTCATAGACACCTGACATCGGTTAAGTATTCAACATATAGCATGTCTCACATTTTCAAATCAGAATCAGTTGTATAGCTGTTTTTTAGACCGCTGTTAAGATTTCAGAAAGCCAGTCTAGTTTGTAGATCTGACTTGTTCAAATTGTAATACAATGTTATGAAGTGATGTCAGGAGAATAATGATCATCCAGATGATTTAAAAAAAAAAAAGGATCAAACAAGGATGGGTTTTGTTTTTGCCAGTCTTTATTGACTTCTGATAAATTACACCTCTAGACTCATCTGGGTGTTTTAAAGTTCATTCCAATAACTGGCTGGGTGACCTGCAAGTTGGAGATGTTGCCGAAGTCCTGCAATGAAAGAAAGAACGGGTTAATGTTATTTCCTTAATTCAAGTCTGAATAGGAACACTGTAATGTTTTGATAAATCACATGGTAGTTCCAGAGCATCTGACAGCTGTAAAATATAGCCATTACAGCACTGGAAGCACACAGGATTAAGGTTTTGCAGTTCATCTACACAAGCTACAGTCAAATCAACTTACGAAAGTCTTCAGCATTTCCTTTGTATCTGGATCAACCTCAATAATCTCCTGATCCAAAGCAGAGACCTGAGGACAGAGTGAACCAGCACATGAAATAAGATACTAATACAATACTGGTGACATGGTATCATGCAGCAAATTATAGTACTAATACTGTACATAAATAAGTTTAGAAGAACATAATAGCAGAGATTGCCATTTTTTAGGCTCTTTATAAGGAACAACCAAGGGAACTCATTCTGGCAGTCCTAAAAATGATAACATGTAGGGATATGTAAAATCACATCTTTGATATTCATCACTATTGTTTTAACGATGTGGAGGCTGATACTATCAAGCATATTGCTGCTCACTTTACAACAAAAATACACCTTAAGAAAATCAAGCTTTCATTCGTGATGTGGCCCAGCAGAGTGCAGTCGGAATGAGCCCACATTCAGTACGTCAAAAATGCCCTTTATGAGTTTACCTCTTTTATTTATTTTTTACTATGATGAAGCATTACTACTTGACCAAGAGTGCCATTTTAATATAAGCATGACTGCAAATGGGATATTTATTAACCGGTTGTATAAAATCAGTAAGTTAATATAGTGAACTATTTTAGATACGGTCATCAAAAATGGTTCTAAAAACTGCAACATAACCACTGTGTCTCCTGAACGAAACGTTTCGAACAAATCAATGATCGAGGCACAAAAACAGTCATCTTCTTAGATTCTCAATAAATCAGCTGTTTGAAGGAATCCATTGAATCAATGCTTCTATGACTTTCATATTTAAATTAATAAAAAAATCTATTTCAATATTCAAAATATTTAAAACTAATCTCATAGTATTACTTAAGCAACTGCATTTCAAATACATATACATACTGCTTCAGACATCTGTGCCACTTGTACAGTGCAAAAAAATAAAATATTTTGTTGGATATGATTTGATTGGTAACAGCCTATAGTGTCTTTATCTTACTGAAATTGATTAAATTCAATAACTTTGGCAAACAAAAAAAAAAATTAAGCCCAAATCCTAAGCTATTAAGGTTTAGAGAGAAAAAAATAAAATAAAAAAAATTATAAATGCCCCCAGAAAGAGATAATATGGCAAAAAATAATAATAAAGTACACATTCACATCTAAGGGGTGTTCACATTCTAAAATTCTAATAAATTAAGAAAAAATATATAAATAAATAATGCCCCTGAACAATTGTGTCAAACATTTCTGCTTAAAGAAAGAGTTAATTTCTAATGGGTATGAACTGACCACTACATAGAATAAGAACAACAGTCCAGGACAGACCTCAACCAGCCAAGGGTTAACAAAACACTAACAAAACTAAATTAGACAAGATATTGTGTAATTACAGTTCTCAACACAAATCCAGAAGACACAGATATCATTTGTGATCACTGCAGCAGCTCTTTGGGTCGTGTGTGAATCTGCTGATGCAGTGTGAAATGAAGCACACTGACCTCGGGGACGTAGTTATCCCGTCTCTCTCTCTCCTCCTCCTGCAGTTTGATGGAGATGCCTCTGACAGGACCCCTCTGAATGCGCTTCATCAGATGCGTCACATACCTGCAGACAGACACACTTGTATTTTATATGCATATTAAAAAAATGCATAAGAATTAACAAGACCATATAATTGCACAGCCCTGATTAGCATACAGAGTTCCCACGTCACGTGACTCACCCCGCGATCTTGTTGCGCAGAGGTTTGCTGGGGATGATGGCGATCTCCTCGCACACCCTCTTGTTGATGTGGAAGTCGTTGCCCAGGCGGGTGTAGTACTTCTCTATGACCACCCGAGCGGCCTTCTTCACGGTCTTGGTTCTCACGCGCCCCTGTCAGCACACACACCAGAGTCAGTCACAGTAAGAGATCAGAGCATTTCCAAACCTCACGCGGCATCTGCGATATAAAAACATTCAGAAACCATCAACACTGTAACACGTACTCTAGTTTAGGACACGTGAATAAGAGCTCTGGCTTTGCCCTGTTTTCCCCTCCATAAAACGCATGAAAATAGGAGGATAAAAGCGTCAACTGTTCTATATAGATCATCATTGTACTGCAGACTGTAGCGTCTGAAGCCGCTTCTTTGGAAATTCCACTTTTTTTTGAACAACCGGGAGATGACGCGAGTTGTTTTTTCAACATCCTACATCACCGCTGCTGCCAAATCTCAAAATAATTAGTGTATAAGAATCTCGGGAGTATTGACTAAACATTTTTGGTGCTTTTAAGCAGGCGACGAGGTTATAAACCACGGGATTGATACGGATTAACACGGGTTCATCGGGAAACATACACACCATATTGAGCCGGTCTAGAGGAAAAGGGTTAAAAACCAACGGTGCGGAAGTTTATACAGCACTGCCGGAAGTTACATAAAAGTCTCTGAATGAGAAACATCACCTGCTTCAAATCAACGGGTGAAATAAAAAGGACAGTTTTACTTAAATCTTGCACGTATTACACAACTAACTAAATAAAAGCTGCAGAAAAACAATTTACCACATAAACCCACTCCAGACTATTAATTTATAGTCAATTAATTAATCTCTCATTGGAAACAACCAAATATAACATTTTATGAGATTTTTATAAGCCAGCATACCTTCCAAGAAATTTCATTAACTAACAAGAAATAAACTTTCATGCCTTTGTTAGAAGGCTGCTGGATTTGATCTACAACATCCAAGTAATGAGAATAAGATTCAGCTGCTAATAATGATGTGTTTGTGCATATATTTTGTTCATTTGCAGACTTAAGGGCAGAATAAGTCACTTAGATCTGAGGAAAGAAATCTCTGGATATTTGTTTTGAGGTGTAAAGGTTAAGTTGTACCCTCGGGGTAAAGACAGCCCCTGGAGACATCTTGCCCCAAAAATATTAGGTAGCTTTAAAATGTTTAAAGGGTGAGTGAAGGTGGATGCATTAGGTTTAACTTGCCTCCAATTCAGTATGAAATAGTCTGAGATATACGTATTATGGGGAGGGGATAAAATAAATGTATGTGTGTTTACAAATTGGGGACAAATTTGTCAGCTAAACCTGAAAACTCATTTTTTTTGGTGACATCGAGGGACATCCTTTTGTGTAAAAAAAAAAAAACAAAAAAAAAAAAAATAAAGATACAAAAATATTTTTATATTAAAGTACATAAAACCCTAACCCTTACAGAAATGTTTAGGTTGTAGTATTTATAATTAGCTCTATATAAAATCAGAAGTCTATGGAACATCCCCATAAATGTGTGTGTGTGTGTGTGGTGTGTAAACACTTTTTTATACATGTAATTAATAAACAGACTGAACTCATAATCCACAATTTCTCAGGCCACCAAAGGTTTTAGGACACAAATACCCTCTAAAAAAAGACAGACACACTCTTACTCAAAGGTTAAGAGACATTTTCTTTTATTTTACATAAAAAAGGGTGCAAACTTGAGTTTCCCTTTAAGAGTGGAGGGAATAAAAATTTAATTTGAAAGGTTATGTATGGAATTTTATATGACTCCTCAGGAAAATAGGCATTTTAAATAAGATTAAGATAAAGGCCTTAATCTTTCTGCAACTTAAAAACAAAATATATTTAGAGAGAGAGAGAGAGGAGAAAACAAAACGGGTCCATCACAGTTTGAAGCCCTTGACAAAAGTAAAATCATTGAAAAACATTTAAGCAACATTCATATTTCAACACAATAAATTCATAATACAATGAAATTTAAAGTATCTTTGTAAGTATGACAGAACAAGAGAATGACTCTTGCATTTACTGTACAATTCAGTTTTTAATATGTTCGAAGTACAGAAACATCCTTACCGAAAGAAAAACACTACAAAAAAAAAAAAAATGTGAAAAAGAGAATTCAAATATTGCAGTGCTTTCCTACCAGACTCCTGTAATATAATCATTCCGAGGTCATTGAAAATGAGCAGTTAACCAGATCGGAATGTTATTTTTTTTTGAAATATCAATAATTATTAAAGCAATAAAAAGTATAATTATGTAGTGTTTTTTTGAAACAGGAATGATTACATTTTTCAGAGAGAAAAAAGCTATGACTGTAGCAGACACGATGGAAGGGCAATACAGTATACAGCGGCAAAATAGTAGGCAGTGGACATTTACCTGCTGAACTCGAGCGTACAGAGGGGTCAGACTTGCAGTAGCATGTTTAAGGCATTACGCAGCCACAGAATAACAGTGTATCAACAACTTCATGCCCACATTGTTCTTCAGTGCCCCATTTACACATAGTTTCCATTGCTTTCGGGATCAAAAGCCATGCACATAAAATCTGCATTAATGTCACTAACTTCAACTTCAGGAGAATAACTCTATTTACCTCTCTGTATGTAAATCTGCAGCACAGTAAAGTGACCCGAACCGTGATACAAAAGCAAAGGCAATTCAAAGGAAATGGACTGGTGCACAAAAACCTCTCCAAAGGACCCAGAATGCTTCCTGAATGACTCGATTTTTGGGCAATCAATCACTTTTGAGGAATTATTGTATGTTTAAACCTCAAATGGACTCTTTATTAAAACAAAACCTACAAAAAAGGTACAAAAACATAGGGTACAATCTTAAACAAAGGGAAAATTAAAGATGATAAATGGTTTGAAATAGTCATCACCTTGCAGTTGACAAGAGAGCCAGTAGTCATTATGATCGCTTTATCCAAAATTCCAGTAATAAGGAATAGCGTCTGTTCTAGCCATCCCTCATCAAACTACTTCAAATAGCATATTAAGAGTGATTTCAGTGTAGTGTTTTACGTGGACGAGTCATTTTTATCCAGCAGAAGGCGCCTTAATCACCATCCACTCATAATCCCAAAGTACATCTTACATCTGCATGTAGGACTAGCTTCCTCATCCATTACTCCAAAGCTAAATGCTTTCACATTCCTCTTGTATCCAAAAAACAATTCCAGACGGCTCCGTAACAAGCCAAGGCCTCCCACTTTGACTTTGGAAGAGTGTCAACAAGAATCAAGGGGTTAAATCCTGCAAAATCATCCTCCTTAGAGCCAGACGCACCTGGCGATAGCAAGCAGTGCACATCCAGAAATACTAAATTGTCTTCCAACTCTAGCGAGGCACGTAATACATATCGTTAAGAGAAGAACGTTAAATTAAATGCAGCCTCGACGCATGTGCGAGACATTTTTTCAAGAGTATTATTCAAGTACTTTTCACAGAATAATTTAAACCCAAAGTGACTTGCATCACAGTGGACAAGCATAAGGAAACATCTATTAAATAACCGTCACATCAGAAATACATGGAAAGTTTTTTGCGCATTTGCGAAAACGGTTTGTTGACTCTATAACCGCCAACCCGAGATTTGAACGCCATTTTCGTTCCTACACAGTGGAAATTGTTCCACAATTGGTGAATCCAAAAAGAAATGGGTCAGTGAGAGCTCACCAAGTTATTATTTACATATATAAACGAGTGGAAACAGACGGCTGGATTACTCAATTGATGAGTTATGAGGTGGAAACATGCTAATAAAGAATCTGTGCCCTTTTGCCATATCGATTTGGTCCAACACTCATTTATCCACTGCTTTTGTAGGAACATTCAAAGCATGCCATCTGTAGGCCCTCAGGAGGGATTTCCAAAATACACAATGGGCATGATAGATTCTTCAAACAGCCTCGTTTACCTCTGTTACTTATGAAAGACGAGTTCAGAGGTCAGTAGCATACAGCAACGCACAGGCTGAAGTAAACGAGGGCCTAAGACAACTTTTGTGCAGTCACACGATCCTATGGCTTCTCTCTCAACTTTTTTGTACGGTGATCAAAATCAAATAAAATAATAGTTCATATAATTTATCTTACATTTATTCACATTTGCTATACATTAAAAAGTTCACAAAATAAAAACATGGATTTAATGCTGTGAATAAGTGAACGGTCAAACCAAAACATGAGCAAGGCAACATCACGACTTGAGATTAGCGATTCTCTGAAGTAGAAACAAAAAAACGACAACAACGTAATTACAGTAATCGTTTCGCATATAACCCAATTTTACGTAATTCCTGCCTTACGGATTGCGCTCAGGAAAGGACCGCCTCATCCATGCAAGAGGTCAAGGGCTGCCCGTCTCAGAACACGTCGTATGGCCACTATATATATATATATATTATAGCGTTTACGAACAGGACGTTTCAATGGGTCTTCCGGCGTTTTCTGCCACATAATCCGATTTGTGTTCGATTTTGTCGATTCGAACCTGTCGAGTGAGGTTCCTAAAGGGAATGAGACATGTTTCAGGTCAGTATGAAGGCATGGGAGGAGGTTTCATAAAGTTTTTACTGCAGGTGGTATCTGTTAAGGCATTAAATCGAGATGTTTCGCAGTGGCAGTCACTACCGTCAGTCTGCATCCTCCCAGGTTCCAGCTCATGACAACTACTAAAACAAGGAAACTCCTGCCGAATGGCCATTATTTTTTGTCTTTGCGGCATCTTTCGCTTAATATGAACAAGTTGAGGTGTTTTCCAAGCCACTCTGGCACATGAAACGTTATTTTCATCCTGAAGAATTAGCAGTTTTCAGGCATAAAAAAAAACAACATCTATTAGGAACTGGTCGTGGGAATAATAAGTGACTATATGGACAGAAAGATACAAAAGCGCAGAAGGAAAGTCTTACTGGCCACCTCAGCCAATAGAAAAGCAGCCAGCTGTACGCGAAGCGGTACGATATTGTAAGAGGAGAAAGCAGCAAGACTGGCTGGTGGGTTGAAGTGTGAGGAGTGCTTTAGAACAAGCAGCTTAAATACTAGTGGGTGGAACGGAGTAACGCCCATTGTTACCACTACCACTGGAAACAGCTGCTTATGTCACACTTTCACAAAGTTCACGTGTAAAGGCCAGCTAGCATCATTACGACAGTTATTTGTTTTGCGCTTTGCCCATGTACGTTAAATCACTCCGATAGATACGACGAAGAAATCTGCAAGTCATATTCTAAGGCTTCGACCACTTCCTGGCAGCATGAGAACCAACAATCAGCCAACAAATACACAAACAAACATTTCAACAGGGTTAAGTGTAAAATAAAAAAAGCCACCGTCTCGTCTCGTGTGGGAGTGGAAGTGGTGCCGGGAGGTGCTCGGGGGAGGAAAAGGTCTGCGGTTCGAGCTCCAGCATGGGCGACTTTGTCTCTCTTACTCCCTCTATGTCACACAAAGGGCTAGAACTGTGCCTGTCGCGGAGGAAGAGGACGAGAGGGCACATTCAGAGACTTCCTCCCCGGCACGTCCACCGCCGAGGACGAGAGGAATGAAAAAAGAAGCAAAACAGCAAAGGAAGTGCGGTGCTGTTCCAGTGCTTTGAGATCCTAGAGACAGTCCGAGGATGAGGCCCGTCGCTGCCTAAATTAAGATGTGGAAGAAAACAAACGAAATGAAACAAAGAAAATCCCCACAGAGACAACGACAACGTGTGCATGCCTCTTTGTTTTCATACATCGGTCCCCAACTCATTTGGAGGGCTCGCTGTTGTTGTCTTTGTAAAATTTCTTTATTTGAACGCTCTAAAAACAACCAAAGGAATGGACTGTGCGGAGAGGCCGGAGGTTCATTTGTGCCGTTGAGTGTTCTTCTTCCTCTTCCTCTTGAAGAAACAGCAGCACCTGAGGATGAACACACATGGAAAGGTTAGTGATGGCAGGCAATTAGCTTGTTATTCCAACCTAATAATGAAGCATCTGGCCTCTAGCTACACATGCGCCGTCAGTATGTAGCTGCCTTTGTAAATCTTAAATAAAGCAGGTATGTGGGTTACGCTACATATTGTCTGCGCTGTCGATGATGCATTAGTACATTCGTAACCTAAATGCTACATATAAAAGGACAATAACTGGTCAAAGTTAATGAAAAGGAAACTTACAGACATTTAAATTTCATTAAAAGCATCAACAACAGAATGTTAAACAGCAACAACACGACAGGATGGGTCAGAGAAAACAAGGCACATGCAGTGGAAGAGAACAGCTCCAGACTGACACATTGAAAAGTGATAGACTTCACTAAACATGTTCCTAATGGATGCTGCTAAACAGCCAGTAAATCCGACGTTGAGTAACAGGCAATCACTGGCTGTATCGTTTAGGTTCACTGCGGTTGTTAATGAAAAGTCATACTGAATATACAGTGTCCTGCAAAAACATGCAGATCCTTAACAAAGTCTGCCTTTTTACTAAATCCCTACATTGAAATGACATTCTCTATACTACGTCATGAACAATTAAAGGGATAGTTCACCCAAACATGAAAATTCTGTCATGAATACTCATCCTCATGTTGTTTCAAACCTGAAAGACCTTCGTTCATCTTCGGAACACAAATTAAGATATTTTTGATGCATTCCGAGAGCTCTCTGACCCTTCCATAGACAGGAAGGTTACTACCCACGATCAAGGCTCAGAAACGTAGCAGGGAGATCGGTAAAATAATATATGTGACATCAGTGGTTCAACTGTAATTTTACGAAGCTATGAGAATACTTTTTGTGCGAAAAAGAAAACAAAAAAAAAGAAGACTTTATTCAACAATTCGTCTCCTCACCCTGGTGCCATTTTGGAGAGTATCCACTGAATGTAAAAAGCATATGCAGTTCTGTGACAGCTGCGTCATGCAGATACGCTGTTTACATCGTTTACGATTCGATCTGAACAAAAACAACGTATCCGCATGACGCAGCTGACACAAGAACAGCATATGCTGTTTACTTTCAGTGGATACTCTCCAAAATGGCACTAGGGTGACACAGAGGAGACGAATTGTTGAAAACAGCCGTTATTTTCTTTCTTTTGTGCATAAGAAGTATTCTCGTAGCTTCCATGGGATACATCAAAAATATTTTAAATTGTGTTTTCTTACGGGTTTGAAACGACATGAGGGTGAGTAATTAATGACTGAATTTAAATTTTTGGGTGAACTAACCCTTTAATAATGGCCAGACAGTGAGAAATTAGTTCCTAAATTGAATACATAGGGTTAGGGGTTTATTAAAAAACTGTGTAAGCTCTAGTAATATTTGGTTTGCCTGGGAGATTATGACCTTCTAACAATAATATTGACACTAATAATGTTACTAATGTTGTGGTATAAAATCTGAAACTTAGTTAAGAGTCTGCATACTTCTGTTCAAGGAACTGTGTATGTTCATTTAACATCTACATCCTCATTCCATTTGGTTTCTGTAAATAAGCTAAAGTTGGGCTATTAAAGACTTCTCAGTCAACTTTAGGGCATTTCAGCCACTCAAATCAAGACTTTAAGCAAACAGACCTCCCTCTTTCGGTTTCAAACTCACAGACCATGAACAGCTACATTAGCCTACAACTATGTTAGCAGATCTGGGTGTAAGCGTGATCTATATGGCCACAGTCTAGGCTGGTCCACCTCCCCTTGGGTTTGATTGTGGACTGGAGAGAGGGACTCACCACAGGTTGAGCATTTTCACGCAGCTACAGAAGAATGTGAAAAGAGAAAAGACATAGAGATTATTACACAGAGGTGAGATGATGAGACAAACCTAATGTCGGCGACAAAAGACAAACAGGAAGACACAAACAGAAAGAAAGAGAGAGAGACAGACACAGCGGATAGTGTAGATCTAAAACATCTGCTCAATTCATGGTCACCTTTTATTAAGTAATATCATAATAGGTATTTTATTTATCCTTGTTTGTAAACTTCTAAAACAGATGGCCAACAGCAAAAAAAAAAAAAAGGAATGGGAGAAAAAGGGATAGAGAAGAAAGGAACAGAAAGGGTTTGGACAAGTGTAGTGTCGTCCTCAGCTCACCAGCCCACCGTGAATATACTAGTGAATAAATACAACATAAAACATTCTTCAGCTTGATCAATGGGTCTCTGCCACTGTAAAACATTTTGGTATGACTGTGTTGAAAAAATTAAGCCAAGTACCTAACATTCCATCAACCATGGTATTAAAAAAAAAAATCACGTAGGGCACAGCCTTTTTCATTCGGTTGTAGGTTACATTATATATATATAAAAATAAAATTTTGCTTTGATTTTTAGCACAAGACTTTTGACAATTAAAAAATGTTTTATAGCACCATGATGATGCAAAACACTTCATAATTTAAAATAGCCTTTAATGCAGCATTCAACAGGTTCTGACAGTTTTACAGCTTAAAAATGCAGCTCCTTCAATCAGAATTATAAACCAAAACTATTTATAATTTAACTGTCACTCAGTAATGATAGCATGTGTACAATGAGATATAGAAATTATATGTAAGTGTTCTTACATTCTAGGTTATTCAACTCCAATAACATTTAAAATTCTGAAGCTCACAGGGTTTAGAGACATGTTTTTGAACAACATATATTGTGGTTTAAAGATTTTTTTTTTTAACTATATAACCAACTTAATGCATCTCACTGGAAAAGTGAACAAAAAAGCCCTTTTTTCCATCGCAGTAAAATTATTTTAATGCTTGTGTTCTTTCTTAGAAAATGGAATAAGAATGTTTGTACCTTTGCTTATAAAAGACATTTACTGTAGGATGTAAAACTAATTAAAAAAAGCATTAAAATAAACAAAATTGAAGAGCATCAAAAAAAACATACTGTATCATTTGGTCCTCTCCATCTATGCAAAACAAAACAATCCATGACTTGGCATCTAGGTGGAAGACACAGTCATGAGCTAAGCATGGGGCATAAAACAGATGCCAAACACTAATAGTGTGAAGCCCTGATGACGATTCTTGTTTTTGTATGAACTTTCCTTTTAATGTAATGTTATGTAAGAAGCTGCTACTAAATGCTCAAGTGGCAGTGTTCTAACATTACAGACTGAATCTTTAAACTAAGGATACGTAACAATGATAAAAAGCAATCAACAGGTTGCTATATTCAAGAAACAAGGAAATGCAAAAAAGAAAGAGATCAGAGAGATTAGAAGAAAGACCTCTGGTGAGCATTAATACTGTGTAATAACCATGGTGACCTTGTGTGTTTGTGCAATCCTAGTAACTGATAAAAGCAGCTGCTGTCTGTGCCACTTTCAAGCCTGTGCTTCAATAAATCAAAGACAGAGGGCTTTTTAAGATATCAAAGAACTACAAGAATAAGTGTTTAAAATGATATCAGACAGGCCGTTTTATATGACAAACTCAAACTCACATCAGGTGCTTTAAAGAATAGGAAACTACAGAGTGTAACAGTTTGTCTTTAAAAATATAAAGTTTGGAATTATAAAGATCTTTACGTTTCTGAAATAAGTCTATTATTCTCACCGAGGCTGTTTGAGGATATTTGATCAGAAATACAGCAAAAAAAATATTATATTAATAATATATTAATAATAAATATTAACATTAAATATTACAAGAACTGTTTTCTACTTTAATATATATCAAGATGTATTTTATTCTAGTGATGGCAAAGCTGAAGACTGGCGTAATGGCTGCTGAAAAATGTAGCTTTGCAACAGAAAATAAATAAATAAATAAATAAAATTAAAAACAAATAATTGGATAACATTAATAATACTTCACAATATTACTGTTTTATTATTAAACTGTACTATTTTATTATTAAATATATGCAGTCCTGGTGAGTGTAATAGACTCCTTTCAAAAACATAAAAAAAAAAAAATAAATTATTCCAAACTTTTGAATTGCAGCATTCATATTTCATTCAAAACTGAAAAGTGCACTTAAAAAAAATAAGTGCAAATAAGAAATGGATAATTTTATCCAATATAATGTTCCATTAAACACTTTGGGTACACAGAGCACTACAGGGGGGGAGCAGATGGGAATGGACCAGTGAGGGCAAGGGGTGAAATCATGTAAAGACCCAGAGTGCTAAGGGACAGCTTGTGTCAGTTAAACAAACAAGGCACAGACAACAGAAACCTGTGAGAAGACATGTGCACATACTTGGCCTCAGCCACCACCTCCACTTCTGCCTGCGCTGTGTTGGTGCGTTTGAGTGGGCCGCCAGCGGGTCGTCTGCATTCAGTTCACCATTAGTGGAGCTCACCACCTGTGGCAGAGACAAATGAATTAAAATAAAATCTAATTATTGGTTGGCCTCAGAATAACAATGTTATTGTAATTAGAGAGTTCCGTCAGTCGCGCGTCAGAAGCTCTTTAGAGAACTTTAAGATGTTTATCTGTGCAAGTAACTACTGGAAGGCAGTAACTGAGGAAAATCATTTACTACCATATTTACTAATGAAAGGTCAAACTATTCCTGGTTAAATGCAACCTTAACTTTTTTTACCAACTGAAAATAATTTCATTTTCAAGTTAAATGATTTTCACAGAACACATCTTAAATCTATAGGGCTGTTTCTTGTATTGCTGTGTGTTTTCTCATTGTATGTAAATTTATTCAAATTTAGCTTAACCTGGAATATTTAAAAATACTTTGAAAAATACTTATTTTAAAAAACTACTTTGCTATCACCAGTTAATCCAAGAAATAATAATAAAAATGTAGGCCATATTGAAATTCATGCTTTTATTTTAAAAAGCCAATGTTCTATTATTTTAGTTGTCTGAGTCTCCCCAGATCCACTAATGTACAGAATCGAGAGAAAAAACACTTTCACTACTCTTCACTACATAACACTGTCGTACAGTAGCCCCAAAAAGTATTTTCACTCTTAAGTCACACTTAATGTAAATACCATTTGGTTTATTATTTTTGTTATCTATTATCTCTTAACACAGTTTACAGAATTTCCCTCAGTTCAATACAGAAGGCATCTATATCAGCTCTAGGACTGTCAGCAGCATTTCTCAGTCGCCTACTGTAGGAACCTACAGGATAAAAGTGAAGCAAGCAGCGCAAGGTGGTGAGTCTGCATGTTTTGTCACCATCTCAGTCAAATAAACATGCACTGAACTGTGCTTTGTGTACTGTAGAGTGTGAGAGCTGGTAATACTAGGCCCTAATGTCAGCTGTACCAAATTACCACAACAGGTGTTACAAATAATCTCAGCAGCCTCTGCGTGACATATGCCGCGTTTCATTTCATTCAATTTAGAAAGTTGGGAATTACACCCTCACACTAGAGAAAGTGATAGAATAAGGAAAAATGTCACATTTCCAACTTCCTACTTGGAAATTCCAATAGAATGCCACTGACAATATTTCTTCCAACTTGGACCATGGAATGCTACATGGAATTCAGAAAATATTAAGACTGGAATATCCCACATTCAAACACTTTCACACTTTGAATGAACCACAGCATTTCTACATTTTTTTAGATACGGGACAAGAATTGCCACACAGGGGAACCCATAGAGGAAGTGTTTCTAGTCAAGTCTGAGAGCAGATGGGGCACGCTGCTGCAGAGGGCTGTAGACTGAGCGCACACAAGGAGGAGGAGTCGAGCGAGGGGGTGAAGCAGTAACCTGCACTGAGCCTCCGTGCCTGTCCGCTGCCAGGTGCGAGGTCAGGTAGGAGTTTGTGTCTGGCGGTTGGGCTGCACCTCCCAAGCTCCTCTTGCGGTCGGAGATGGCCGTCTGTGCGGAAATGGAGGAGGTGACAGGCGGAGGCGCAGGAGGGGGGAGGCGTGGTGAGACGTGAGCGAGAGCGGGCGGAGTGAGGCCCCCAGGTGGCATGCAGCACAATGCAGGAATGGAAATCAACAAGAAACAAAAAGAGCCAGTCAAGCCAGGAAACGGCAATTAGTGACTGTGGACCAGTCGTCCAATCACACGAAGAAGCAAACACCACAAAATAAACACAAGGAGACATTAAAACAGAGGAAACTGAAGAGAAACTTTCTGAAAGTTGTTGATGCCAAGTGGACTGGACAATACATGTAGCAAATCAGGCATCCAACACTCAGTTCCCACTGGAATATCTGACAGCATAATTTCAATGATTAAAGGTATAGTTCACGCAAAAATGAAAATTACCCCATGAAGCCATCCTAGGTGTATATGGCTTTCTTCTTTCAGATGATATTACCCCAGTTACCATAAAAAATTATCCTGGCTCTTCCAAGCTTTATAATGGGGAGTGATATGGTGGTCATTTTCTTTGAAGCCCAAAAAAGTAGACTCCATCCATCATAAAATATGTACATATTGTCAGACGATTTCGATCTAAGCCAAGAGGAGACCCCCTCTTCTCAAGAGACTAGCATATTCTCACCGAGAGCTTACGCTACATCCTATGTATTCCGTCGGAGAACACCACTCTCTCGTGTACACATGTACGAATGTTTTTATTTTTCTTACACAAACACATCAATTCACTTTCAGCAGGCCTTTATAACCCTCCGGGAGCCACGTGAGTACTTTTTTTGATTGGATGGGTGGTTCTGCACCTTATTTGGGATTCAAAATTTCAACCACCATTCACTGCCACTTATAAAGCTAGCACAGAACCAGAACATTTTTATTATAACCTCCAGCTGTATTCATCTGAAAGAATAAAGTCAGTATACACCAAGGATGACTTGAGGGTGAGTGAAATCATGGGTTATTTTCATTTTGGTGAACTGTCCCTTTTAGAGAGAGCTAAAATACTATCTTCCAGTTACGTTTCGATTAAAATTCTGCCCATTATAAGTGGAGAAAATGGCCTGTAACAGAAAGCTAAACACATTTCTGAGTCAGACAAGAAACACAAGAACATCCAAATTCGAATTTCTGAAACTGCAGTGTGGCAGTATATATCTTCAGGACGCCCCCCTGGTGAATCACTAGTGTGAATGTGTAAGTGTTTTTGTGGTGGCACAGGATAGTTTGAGTAGTGTGAAAAGATATAGGGGAAAATGTAATAAATCACTTAATTACTTTTGCATTAAGTGGCAAAGACTGAAGGTTACTTAAGACATGTTTTATTGATCTATTCATTTTAAGCATTTTAAGCAGAGATTTTTTTAGAAGGTATGATCCTAATCTACAGCGTCCTAAATGATAATGGATATTCGGACACAATATTGAAAAAATTAAAAAATCAATACATATTTTGAAGAGTTTTTATATCTGGAACACTGGTTCTAGACCACATGACCAAAAACCATAAGGGGTACACACGAATGGGTTTTCAAAGGCACATCTTCAGAAAAATGTGTTTTTCACTACTCACACAGTGTATGACGTCAGAGAAAATGCACACTATAGGGACAAAAGTATCCAGACACACCAGACCATTACATCAACAGGAACCTTAATGACACAGGAATTCTAAATACATAGACATCACTATGTATAGTGTTTTGTAATAATAACCCCTTTGTAATAATAGCTTCCACTCTCCTGGAAAGCCTTTTTGTTTTGGGGCAATTTTTGCCCATCATTCAGTAGAGTCAGTATACCCAGACCCTCCGTGGACCTCTGTGAGATCAGGCACTAATGTTGGACAAGTAAGTCTGGCTTGCAATCTTTGTTTCCCACTTCATCCCAAAGATGTTCGATGGGGGTTAAGGTGAGGGCACTGTGTGAGCCACTCAGGTTCTTCCCACCTCTTTATGGGACCTTGCTTTATGCACTGAGGCACTAGTCTCAGCCTCAGATGTCATGCCCACGGACCGTTGGGCTGAACGTCTGATGCATATGGGACACACAAACTGGAAAACACTTCACGGGAGTGTCGAAGTCGTCATCGGATTGGTTGAATTTCTACAAAGGATTTTCCACGAGGACAGTGTGTGTGTCGCGTTCTTTAACGTTCCACCCTGGACGCACAAAGATACTGTGGCGCCAAAAAACCCCTCACGAAAGAAGAAGAAAAGAAAAAAAAGCCTAGTGTTTACAACTGTGACGACGAGCACTTATCAGGGAATCAACAAACACTGGATTTTCAACAAACGTACATGTGAAAAAAACTATTTAAAAGTTTGGGGCATAGAATCTTTAAAAATATGTCCGAGAGTTTTACACCCAGTGGCGACATTTTCACGCCTTGGAAACGTGACGATGACCGAAATGAACTGTGATTGGTTGTTTTGACATGGCGGTCAAACGGCATCATGGGCATGCGTTTGGCCAATGAAAGCTGCCATGAATTCCAGACCTTCATCTGAAAGTCTGGCTACGCAAGACTACTGCTGCCATGAATTCCAGACCTTCATCTGAAAGTCTGGCTACGCAAGACTTCTTGGTATACTGCAACGTAAAGATTCCCCTTCACTAAAAGTAAGAGTCCCAGCCCAAACTCTGAAAAGAAATAAGCCCATAACCACTATCCCATCTCCACCAAACTTTCCAGTTGCCATATACAGTTCTGGCAGAGGTACATTCTCCTGTCATCTGCAAAACTATCAGACTGCCGAACAGAGAACTGTGATGAATCACTCCACAGAACATGTTTCCACTGCTCCAGAATCCAGTGGCAGCATGGTTTACCAACCACTCCATGATGCTTGGCATAGCACTTGGTGATGTGAGGTTTGCAAGCAGCCGTCAGTCACAGAACCCATGGGCTGCTGGACCCATTCCATGAAGCTCCCCAACAGTTCGGGTGTTGTTATTAATGCCAGTGGAGGTTTTGAACTCTTCAGCCATAGAATCAGCAGAGTCATTAGTGACTTTTATGCACAATGCACCTCAGCAACCCCGCTCTGTGCCTTTAATGTGTCGTCTTCTTGGCTGAGTTTGTGGCTGAAGTTTCCTGCTGTTTTCAACAATAGCATCTTCCACTGTTTAACAACACAGCAAAAAACACTGGACAAAAATGTTAAAGAACGAAAACAAAAACAGTCTAACTTATTGAAAAAGTGGTATCTTCTCAACAAATATCATACTTTGAATGAATTCACTTTTCCATGCAGACTGCCATGGCTAGGTTTTGATTTCATACACACCTGACTCTCAATAATTAAGAGGTGTGTCCCGATAATTCTGTCCATATAGTGTTTACAAATATGCATTAACAGACGCAATGCATTTTGTGTAAAATAAATCCTCATATAAGTTTATGAGGTGGCAAGAGACAGCTAAAAGGTGCTCATTGATGCTATACCAATTACTTTATCTCGCTAATATCTTTATTTAATACCTGTTCAGAATATCACTGCTGGCCACGCCAAAGTTTGTACTAATTTTCTGCGTATTTTGTTCAAATAAATGTAATTTAACACATTAAACAATATTAAAACTAATCCACATAATAAATTGAATATGGCTTGTTCACAACAAGTAAAATATGATATTTATATAATTGATATACTTTTTAAATATTATGGTTTCATTATAAATATGGTCGATTTATCTCTGAGCCGCTGGTCACCCCAACTTAATTAAAAGACATCAACCATTTGATCTAAGCCATGTCATGCCACAACAAATGGTAAAAAAGTCAGCATTGGCCCATTTATCCAGTTACTATGCCTTAAGCTTTTTTAACAGCAGAAGATTTCTAACTTTTTTTTTTTTTTTTTTTTTTTTCCCAAAAGCAGTACCCAAAAGTGAAAATTTCTATCATGATTTGACTCAACCTCAAGGTGTTACAAACCTGTATTGTGTTCTTCAGTTTCTTTCTTCGAGTTGTAGCCTACTGGGCTTCCAAAGTATGAAGAACAAAATCTATGGAAGTCAATGGCTACCAGCAATTCCCACATTCCTTTAAAACAAATATTGCTGTTCTTACAAAAAGAAACGGAAATTCATAACAGGCCGTTGGAACCTCATCAGGGGGAGTAAATTATGGACAAAAATTTGAGTGAACTATTCCCTTCAAAAAAAAAAAAAACATATACCTTTTCATATTGTTAATGATTATTGAAAATCTTTTGAATTGATTATCTTTAACAAAACTGAAAAATCATTAACAAGAGCTTTGTCTTAAAAATATACTTGGTAATTATTTATTGATGATTGAGGCAGCTTTACTGGGCCCCTTGTGTCTTTTCAGAACCCATAGGATTTCTAAATATATCTGCACTCCATTTTCCCTCACAAGAATCATAAGGATACCACGGTGAATTTCCAAATCAATGGTGGGAAACACCTTAGGAACGTATGATAGCGCCCCAAAGATGTCTTAAAGGAAAAACAGATTAGCCAAAAATTAAGGGTAGTAGTCATCACTTCATTATCTACCCTGTCTATGCCAAAACCTATATATATATATATAATACTATATATCATATTATATATCATCAACCCTATATATAAATATCTTATATAGTATATAATAATGCTATATTCAGTAAGGAAAAAATATTTTTTTCTCTTTATAACCTTGAACTATAAGCACTAATCTTGAGTGCACCTCAAATTCACTTGTGAAAACCTAATTCTTTTGAAAATCTTTTATTGAAGCCAAATTAAAAACTTTCGCTTCAGCAGATAAGTGTTTGATACCAGGGCAAGTTTGTGGAAGCGTTGCAAAAGCAGATTTACGCTCTTCGCAAACGCCAAGAGAAAGCCAGAATAAAAGCACAAATTTGGCAAATGTATCAATACATAAAAATAGTACTCCAGTGACATATATACTTGGAAATATAGTATGTTTCAGCGAACTTTCTATTCCCAGCATGCCCTCTGACGCCATGATGTTTGCCAAAGCAGTGCCCCAATGCTGTAGCAGTTGCCAGTAAGTGCGCGTTGCTGCCGAGTGCTGGCGCGAGTCTAATGATTTTGTTTAAAGCTTCATGTGTGCTAGGAAAAGAAACCTAGCCAGTCAAACCATCTAAAAATCAACTCCACCCTACACCAGCTCTGTTTAGAATTCTTCAACATAGATGTCAAGGGGAAAACAATGTTTCTAGGCCCATTATTTCACATCCAAAATTAACAATCAAAAATCGTTTACCCAAAAAAAATCTAAGAATACTAATTTCGTACATTTCATTTGTAATGTGATGCTAACAAAGGAACCTTTCCCCGCCCCCCAATTCTCATTACCCAGGAAAAAAAAACAAATTACCAGCATGCATTGCATGTATAAAATAAATAAAAACAAATTTTTCGATAATTTCCACTTTTTCCCAATGCGTGATGTTCTCATTACTGTCCTAAATGCCCCTATTGCCAGGACCATAAAAAGAAAAAAGAAAAAACTTTTATTTAAATCCCATACATACAACCCACAACTGTTTTAAATTAATAATGGTAATGTGAAAAACATATTACAATTAAAAATAATCATAATTTCAATATATTTTAAAATGCAATTTATGCAGGGGGTGCAGCCAAAGCGGCGATTTTTTTTTCATTTTTCAGCGTCACACTGATTTCTTCTGTGAATATGCTGATTTATTAATTAAGAAAATAGCTTGTGACTGCTTTAATATTTTTGTTTGCTTTAAAACTGTTGAATACGATTTGAAATAGCCAAAATCTTTTGAAAACAATGCAAAAATGTTTTACTGTAATTTTTGACATATTAATACACTGAAGCGTAATTGTTTTACCCTAGGCTGAATCTAAAGTATTTCATTCTTTAATCTACATCACACAATTTCATTTCTTTTCTTGTGATGCATTGAGCGGGTGAAATATGACCCAGGATTTTGCCTTGTGCCAGATTCCAAACTACCACTTTCGTTCATCTGGCGAGAAATAAGCCTATCTTACCTATAACTAAATGATGCGGGTAGTGCGCCAAGAAATATGAATCATCGGGACATGGGGGGACATTCCTCTTTACCTTATCCCGTAATAAAGACAAGCGTTCACCAAATTTAAGCATATCATTAATGAGACAGGCGGAAGAGTAACTGATTCCTTAAGCGGGCTGGTGCACCTAGGGAGGCGTCCGGTATCTCCTGTGGTGCGTGGACCCCCCTACTCAGATGTCGATGATTGTTGGCAGTGCCAGGATGCCACCCTTCGAACGTACACGTGCCGAACGACCCACCGGTCTCAGTCTCCTGGCTGCTGCAGGAAAGACACCCAACAAAAACACACGCACAAGACTATCAGTTATCAGGGTGAACTAGCTCTGTGTCTGCACAAATATAGGACAGCAAAATTCACGGCTGCTCTAAGCAGAGGTATGGATAAAACTGCTCGCCACTTCTATTCTCGGCCCTAGTAAGTAACCAGTCAAGCCGACATGTTTGGACTCACCAATCATGTATCTGCCCCAACCCAGTCCTACGGAGTTTGAATCAAGCGTTATTATCCTTATTGCGTTTCAAACAAAACACAAATCCGTAAAACAAAGGATCGCAAGTATCTTATAAATAATGGCCTTCTCAAAAGAAATCACAACCGCCTCCGCGAGACATAAGCGCTAGAAAGGATCGCAAGCCATCTCTCCTCTAGAAACCCACAAGATTGGAGGGATTAAAGTTACACAATGACAACACCCCCCATTTATCGGATATAGTACATAGTAACTTCGAGCCGAATGGAGATATGTCTCTGTCTCTTAAGAGTCAAAACCATTAAAACTTGTTGTTCTCAAAACAAAACCCATTTTTTAAATTCTTGGCAAGGCCTGCATAAATTTGCTTGCCCTGCCAACACGGGCAAGGCTCCGCCCTGCCAATGCTGTTTATTGCATTGTAAAAAAAGGGATTGACCCCAAATATAGGGTGCTGCTTGCCTTTTCTCAACTGATTATATTGTGTTGGGGGACTAGTCAAAACACATAATTTAGTTGAGTAGTCTAAAAAAAAAACCCCCAGGGAAAGTCAAAAAACATTGTTTATGCACCAATCTTTTATATCAGACTCTACTTAATCTATTGGGAAAAAACAAAAATCACACAAGGTCAAAACTTGCATACTGAACTGCTGTGAAACTATGCAACAACTAGGCTTTATATTGAGCCGGGTGCCCACAAATTATATTCTTTTGTTCATTCGGTTGTCATCGAGAAGCACCTGGCCAGAATTGGTTCGGTGTGCTCACACTGCACAATGTTAGTGGGACCCCATTTAAATATGCAACATAAGAATACTAAATAGAATTATTGCCGAACTTAGCCCTATTCCTTAAAATAAAATAAAATAAAAAATACATAATAAAGTTTGTAGATTTGAATACTACATTTTCAAATAAACAAAATTGAGTATATAAAATAAAAAATACAATACTTTTAACCTCACACTTAAAAGACTCCAATGCACTAAATTGACATTTTAGTATTTATATTATTATCTATTTTTTTTTCGTTTTTTTAATGGAATTTGCACCATTTTCCAAACTAAACATCCGCAAGCCTTTATTTTTAAGGCGGGGGTCTGCCCTCGTTGCCGCGCAAGCTACGTAAAAGTTCGATATGGGAACGACAGAGTTAAGACCAGTTTTTACCTTCGCCCAAGTGTGCCAAACGCTCCAGATGGCCCTAGCCGTGATCACATTGCAACATTGTCCACTGTTTGTGCGTTTTGCTCGATGAAACCGTTCAACAATTAATTGCATTCGAGCATTTGAAAAATGGACTAATTTTTTATACAGTAGTATTACAGTACTTATATCGACCTCTAAATAGCGGTGTTTGCCGTGCCATAAAACAGGCTGTCAACCCTGGTTCTGGGGACTAGGAAAAACAGATAGTATAATAAACATCAGAGGTACCTAATACACCGGCCTGCTTGACACCCGAAGTCTTGTTTTAAAACAATCAAACTGGAATTAATCAATAAGGCCATGACCCGGGCACCAATAAACTACAAAAACCTCTACACCCGCATTATAAAGGACCACACACCTGACAAGATGATTAATGCAGCAGTGCTATCATGGCAAATACCTACAACACATGTTTCAAGGTATTCTGTTCTATAATAGGACAGTGACGGCATAATAGGGGACTGCCCCTGTCGCCTCAAGTAAGGTTTCTCTCTTTTTTTTTGGATGTATTGATTATGCATTGTAATAAAATAAACTTATACACTATTACATACATACATTTACATACAAATATACATCATACATACATAACATCACATACATATTATATTATATACAATATATAATATATTATATATATATATATGAACCACACACACTAATACATACATACATACATACATATATATATACCATACACAACACAACACGCATCTATACATACAACGATCCTATACTAGTTTTATTACTATAATTATATATATTATGTCATATATATAGTTCGGCCATTTAAGCCTTTATTACATATATATAGTCTAATATATAGATTATATATAACTATATATATATATAATCCTTAGATTGTCAGTTATAATCAATCAAAATTAAAAGAATATAAACATTTATGAAATTATCAGGGTCAGTGATAATGGACATGAAATATAATTATACCAGGTTCGACTATTTTGCATGGGGGAATAGTGAAATAATAAATAAATTTCCAAACTTTTGTGTCCATGTATTTTTATTAATTATATGACCCGAGGCAGCCGTGTGATATGTATGTATGCTATGTATAGTATGTATATAGGATAGTTAATTTTGATCTGAGCTCCAAGCAACAGTTATAGCTCAAGCTCAGTCTGGACCAGCCCAACCCCTATTACAAGCAAGAAACAGATTATATTGTCCTTTGGAAATCAATGAGCCCACTTATGAATCCTGCCAAAACGAGGAATGCTGTTATAAAGTGTGTTTGACTTTGAAAGATTTAGCTGATACAAATGCCCCCAGCACAACGATGGAGGGTATCAACAGGGAAAGTTACTCACAGATGAACCTCATAGCAGGCGAATGTGTAGTGTTTATGCTTTGATGTCCCCAATCGTCTCTGGGCTAGCCGCTGTCCTTTCAGTTGTGGTCAGGCCTGCAAGCAAAAAACATAAAGCAAGACAAACAAACAAAATGCTGATATTTACAAGAAACTAAATATAAAACAGTTTTTCAAATGGCCTTCTTTAAGATGCATAGTTCAAAAATGATATTTTAGTCCCACCAAGTGCCACAAGGGGACTACCCCGGCAGGAAATTACGCCATGAACATGTGCAACCCACCAAAGGGCCTCAAGGTCCATCCCTCGCAATCCTTGCCCCTCGTATACTCTGTAGGCACCCCCAGTCGAAATTAAAGCCTAAATTTAAAACCGAGGCCTAGGACATCCATGCTAACACCTGAATAACCATGAAGTGGCTGCGCTCAGCGCGTTTAACGAATAGGGTAGTAACGAGTTAGGACCATATCGTAGTAACAATGAGCGAATCATGCATGGGACACTTTTAACAAATCCGCTCCGGTTTCGGAGGTTGATTGTAACTTACACTATTAATATACTGGATCTATCGATCATCATGATCAATAAAAAAAAAACAATCATTCAATTGATTGGGACCAAATAATTACCCAAAAACAATAACTTAAATTAAATATCCATGTCATATTTCAAAACCATAAAGGACTTCAATCTAATCTATCAGAACACAATCATTTTTGTCCCATCCACTTAAAGTCCTTGCAAACAACAAATGAACTTGAACAACTGTGACTTGCTTGATTAATCAAAATTGAAGGTTTTATTCTCATGCTATCCAAGCCGGTTTTCAGTTGGACGGATAAAAAAAACGTGCTCAAATAAAATGTGTCCCCATGGTTCACCATCACCTTAAGTCATTTTTACAACATTAACGTATACGTGTTTTTCTTGTTTTTTTCTTCATGAGTGTTAGACATGGCATGACATGCAATTCAGGAGCATGTAAGTTGATAATTCAGTAATGACCAATTCGGACGGATTTGTCGGGTTGAAGTCATCCAGGAAAAAATAAGTGGGTACAATTATTCGGAATTTTGGAATTATTCAGTTAAAAAAAGGGGACCCAGCACTGTCCAGGTTGTCTGTTATTTCTTTTCCATGTATCATATTGGTCCAACCCATTTTTCCTCTGATCCACATTCAGTTTAGGGACCGACACAATCACAACCCGAGGCGGGTGCTATGCTATAGATTCAATGTAACATTTTCAGGGGGGAAACCGCAAATATTGGAAATCTCATGTTCTTTAGAGAACTGGTTCATGATGTCCACAAAAACAGCCAATCAAGAAAACCACATAAAGCGCGCGAGGATAGGGACCATTGCTAAATTATGTTACGTCATTTTTAGGATTTTAGACTATGCGGTCTCCTTACACTTACTCCCTAGTGTGTATTAATAGAACATGTAATAGAGCTGTGTGGCCGGTAAGGCCTTGTGCTCCCGGTAAGGAATGTGTTTGTTTGGTTTCTGGGTCAATGTATTCTTCGCAAGGCCAAAAAGGTCTTGCTGTGAATGATTGTGCTCCTTCTGGTTGACTTGTCGGGGACCGATGAAGGAAGTTTTCTCTGGCTTCACCGTCCTTAAGATGAGGTTTAGAATGGCACCATTTAACCTCCTGCGGGTAGATATCGGGGAAATTAACACATTGGCATCAACATTACATTTTTTACACTGCAATGCATTAGTCACCAACTACTATATACCCAGGTTGCCACACCTGCTCTTAAACTTACAGCAGCTTCTCAGAGGATCTGTGGCACTCACCAGCTGAATGGCGATCATCAGGACGGTCGTGGAAGGAGAATGTTCGGTCACACAGGTCAAAGAAGATCCTCAAGACTAGGGGCACGAGCAGCAAGCGCTAGAACCATGGCATGGTGATTCCCAATCAGGGCCCAAAATAGTTAACCTGAGGGCAGACCCTCTACTTTAAAACAAAAAAAACACAAGAAAAATACAGGAACATTAACTACAAAGAGGTCATAACATTCTCTCTTTATTGGTTAAGTGTCTTGTTTTAATGAAATTATGACTTATAAAATGATGGCCTCAGCTGACTTGAGGATTAAAGCAATTTATTCCTCCAGCCACTAGATGGCAGTACTGTGAGAAATATGCAAATGCAAAATGCTAATATGCAAAATTGCCCCAAGTTTGGCATTTTAGATGTGCACCTTTTTAAGCACTTTCAGTTGCAATCCTCCCAAAAATTTTTTATGTATATGTGTATGTATATCAATATATATATCTATATATATATATAATATATATATAATATATATATTAGTGGTTTTTTTTTTTTTTTTTTTTTTTAAAAGGTTTTTGGTTAACTTACTAAAATATGGGTCTGTGGTTCAAGCAAGCTTAAGACTTGCACATTTTTATTCTACAAGCCATAAAATACATAATATAGATATTAAACTATAAAAAAAAAAAATCAATCTGTTATTATTTACTCTTGAAAAAAAGTTGGTTGCTAACAAGTGTCTAAGTCTCAGCCTCAGGACGTCACGCCCACTGACTGTTGGCTAAAAGTCTGTATGCATATGGGACACAAAAGTGGAAACACTTCAGGGAGTTTCGAAGTCGTCCACCGGTGTATTGGTTGATTTCTACAGGAGTTTTTCTGCGAGACGTGTTGCCCTGCGCAACGTGATGTGCTTTAACGGTTCCGCCTGGAAACCAACCTCGTCACGGGACGACAGAAGAAAGAAAAAGCCCCGTGTTTACAACTGTGACAATGAGCACTAGTTAGGATTCAACTAAATGCTGGATTTTCAAAAGTATGTGAAAATATTGTAAGTTTGCAGCATAGAATCTTTAAAAATATGTCTGAGAGTTTACACACCGTATCTGTTATTGTGGACGGACATTTCCAAGCATTGAAAACGTGGCCGCTGAAGAATACCACGAACTGTGATTGGTTGTTTGACATGTTCGGTCAAAACGAAACCTCATGGGCGGCCTTGGCCAATGAAGCTTGCTGCCATGAATTCCAGACCTTCGTCTGAAGGGTCTGGCTACGCGAGACTAACAAGTGTCTAAATGGGACTGCAGAGTTTTGCTGGGGGATCCCAGGAGTTTGGCTGGGACCAGACCTCAGTCATGTCAGCGCCAAGTTTTAATTTTCCACAGGGAATGAACGTGTGACTATGACAGACTGAATAAATACAGTGCATTCAGGGGATGATTGTAATATTGTTTAAAAAATACTGACTGGGTTCATCTTGACCCAACATCTTTCTGGAAAAATATATAAAAACTTTCAGTTAGGGACAAAAAGGTTTTTTTTTTTAAAAAATTGTGAGATGGGAAAATTCAGGCATATAATTCAGCTTTAGAGACAATAAAGGGGGAAAATGCATGTTTCACACAGACTAACATAATCTGAGAATATCTGTTTTCCAATTTGAATTGGTTCATTGGGAAAGTAGACATTTCACGTCTCTATAGATACATTTTTAATGTCTGTAAAGCAAAAAGATATACACTACAAGAGTTTAGCCCTCAAATTCACAGACACAAGACGGCAGGAAAGAAACAGAAAACGCATCCTGTTTGCTTCTTGTATTATTTTACAAAAAGCACAGTCTGGTGTTATTGCATGGAGTGCACCAAAAAAACAGTCATTTACAGGGATTTGAAAGATGGACACTCCTCCCTCTGCATGCGAAATTAACCAATATCCCAAGTATTCATTACACTGAATGAATTGCTAAAGAGAACCGATGATGGGATGTGCACGAGCAATGATGCCGCTGGACTGAGGTCTCGTGGTGCTGGGGATGGGAAATGGCACAGTATGTTAAGGGGGTAACATTTCCGTCACACGCTTGAGGCATTCGGTCAATCACAATGCACTGGATAGCTGGGCCAATCAGAGCAAACCCTCGCTTTTCAGAACAACGAGCTTTGTAAAAAATTGACGTGTTTCAGAAAGGCGGGGCATAGAAGAGAAACAATAATGTACATTATATGGAAAATAATGGTGCTTTTTTAACCATAAAAACATAATGGTTAATGAACACATGCATTAAACCAAAATACACAACATAATGTTCTTTTTAGCAGCATCATATGACCTCTTTAAACAGAAATCATTTGAAATGTTTTCACTCACTTGTATCACCTTTCATGAATGATGAATACAATTATTCATTTCTCTCTCTCTTTTTTAAATCTTGTTTGAGTGGTATCAGTTTTCCACAAAAATGTTAAGCAGCAAAACTGTTTTTAACATTGATAATAATGAGAAAAGTTTCTTGAGCAGAAAATAAGCATATTAGAATGATTTCTGAATGATTGTGACACTGAAACTTCTCTTTGTAAACAGATTTATAAATGTTTCTTTTGTTGTGTTGAATATGAAATTTAAAGCAGCTCAAACCAAGCGCAGCTAGCACTAACAGTGAATCGAAACTAAAAAACAGTACTGTAACAGCAGACATTGTAGCACGTCAGACTTCAGCCTATTTTATAATTACATCACAACCGTTGCGAATTTTTGACAGCACTAAGCAATCTCAAATTCTCACCGGCATTCATAAAAAGTCATGCGCGGGCGAGTTACACGTTTTAGTGCTGATTCTACTCGTGTTTGATGCTTTGAATCATTTGAGCGCTTTTAACTGTCCTGCGGATGCACCGCGAACTCGTGCAGTGCTCTCAGGACCAATCCATCCATGATGTTTTAGAAAACAATATTTTCGAAGTTTATTTAGACAATAGCTTAAGGCCATTTGCACGATTTCAATCATCATGCAGTAACCAAAGCCTACACTACTCATTGTGTGGTGGTTTTGTAACACCCCTGAGAATAGAGTGCACTGTTGGCCTGTCGATGACTCATCTTGTGTTCAGACTGCACATAACACATATTCAGTTGTTGGTTTCTATCTCTGCTGATTAACACTTTCACAAGCTTTCTATCGACACTCCACTGCTAGATACTGCTGGAACATGTGAGTGGGAATTCAAAGAGTGGGAGGGAAATTCATATAGTAATACATATAGACATGCAATTGCTCAAAAAGTTGCATATTATACGGAATAAAAAAAAAACTCAATATAGTGAGATTCAGTTCATCAGTTGTAAAAAGCGATTTAGAAAAAGGTAATCATGACTAGGGCTGCACGGAATCCACAGTTTTCCACAGCCGTCAATAACGTATTTCCCTTTCCTGTTTATTATATATTTTGGCTAATTTTAAAAATGCTTTTCCCCAACCAATAACAGTAATTGTAAGGCTGCTTGTATACTTTACAGTAGTCAACATTTGAAGTGGATCAAAAAAAGTTAATCAAAGTTGTCCTAAGACAAGTATAACATGTATGTCTTCTATTAAAATCAATGTTGTCATCAATGGAATTTCATGCCTCATCACTTTTGATGGTGCCTAGACATGTTTTGTTTGTCACAAAGTGTGAAGTGGCTTGTCACACGTTTTTTTTTTTTTTTTTTTGTAGTAATGAAAATCATTTAGTTCAGTAAAAGAATAGACACTACAATTTAAAACTGAACGCGGCTGCTCAATGCAGCGTGCCGAACAACAGTCGCATCAAAGATCAGATTTCATTTGTCCAGTGAGGAGAGTGAGTTGAGCTTACTGACAAGAAGAGTGAGGTAAAGCAGACAAGACTATGGCGGATGATTTAGTTTCGAAACAAAATGCAAAAGCACCTGTTTGGCAATATTTTGGATTTTGAAAAAGTCTGTTGACTTTTGCCGTTTATCTAAGGTAATTTTGCGAGTTTTTTTAAACATTAGTTTCTTATTTAATTGGTTTCACATTGTTTGGTGATTTTTACTTTATTTAAACTTTGTGTCATTTATTTATTTCATTTGACATCAAGGTGTATGCCGTGCCTCCGAGCTTTCTTACTTGTTTTGCCATTAAACGCTCTACGTTTATTTATTTGGTTATATATTATATGTTTACTTAGATATAGAAAACTGGAAATAGGCTATTTAAACTTTAGGTAAGTTATTTGTTATTTTATATTAGGCATAGCCTGCCCTATAGCATGGTGTATTTTTTATTTGTTTTGTTAATAAAAGTTCTATGTTTTATATATAGGCTAAAGTGAGTTTGACGTTGTATTTTGTTGTTGCATTCAAGCAATTGAAGCTGGACTGCCACTAATTCTAAAGTGAAAGTAAAATGTGCACAGCGCTTTTAAGCTATTTAAAAGCGAAGGCAAGCGAGGAAAAGAGGGAAAATTCAAACAAACTAACAATTAAGCTATTTAAAAGCGAAGGCAAGCGAGGAAAAGAGGGAAAATTCAAACAAACTAACAATTAACAATTGCTTTATGCCGAATTGCCGCTATTTGAAAGTGAAAGTAAAAGGCGCACGCCGCATACAAGCTATTTAAAAGCGTTTAAAGGAAAGTGAGAAAAAGAGGGAACGCCCCTGCCCCCACAGTGATACCCATATTACCGGTGTTTTCACACGTCGATTAACCGGTGGGAAAATTTCCTCACCGTCACAACCCTACTGTACTGTAGTCACTTTGTGTGAAGTGTCAGCTTGAAGCAGGAATAAAGCTTTTTTAGTTCAACAAAACGAGATGTTCTTGCACTGTTCATACTGTAAATCGAACATGAACTGCATGGTTTAACAAATGTGACAAACAAACAAGTGATGAACAAAAAACAACAAAATGTTATGCACTGATACAACCAGTCAGTAGTCAGTGTTACCACTTATGACACTGATCACAGCCTCACATCGCCTGTGCATGCTTGAGATGAGGTAGGGCTGGGCGATATATCGCATGCAATTGTCACGCGCATTTCGTCAGTAAAGCCGGTTCCCTGATTACCGCTAAATCGCCATCACCTGCTTTCAAATGGAGCGGCATTTAATAGACAGAGCCGTAGATCACTGACAAGGTACGCAATATCGCGTTCATTATCGAAGGCGATTCATCTGCGATAATGAACGCGATATATCGCCCAGCCCTAAGATGAGGTTTTTGATATTCTGTTGAGGGATGGCTTGCCATAGCTGCTCCCAAATGTGTTCAATGGGGTTCAAGTCAGGTTACAGGTCACCAGCCTTGCTCGATGTAGGCCGGCGTTGTCATCCATAAGCATGAAAACTAGCCACATTGCACCAGCATACAGTAACACAACTGGTCTCAGGATTTCATCCCTATAACTTTGGCCTGTCAGGCTGCCATTTTTAATGATTGAAAAGCTCTGTCCTTCCAACCATGATTGATGATCTGCCGATACTGTCATGCTGTACAACATTTTGTGGCAAATTTCTCTCCCCAGTATGACGCCAGACCCTCCTACGCCTGTCTAGGAAGTTCATGCAGAACCGAGACTCATCTGGGAAGAGCACTGTACCCCACTGATTCATTGTCCACCTGCTGTGTTCTGCGGCCCACTGCAGACATGCCAGTTTGTGTGCTCTGGAAAGAGGCACCCTCACAGCTGGTCTTCTGGCTCTCAAGTTAACTTCATGAAGTCGTCTCCTCACAGTCTGAGTGGACACTCGCACCCCTGTTGCATCCTGAAGGTCATTTTGCAGACTGACTGCAGGCATGCAGGGTCAAGTATCGGTCTTGATTTGGTGTGACTCGTTGTCTGCCTCCACCATCCTTTCTACTCACACTACCAGACCTTCTGAACCTGTTCCAGGCTCTGGAAATGACACACTGAGACGTCCCCACTGTGTCTGCAACTTCACGCTGACTCATGCCTCCTTGCAGCATACCAATGGCCCTGCTGAGGTCAGAATCCAGCAATCTCACTAAATGTGGCATTTTATATGCTTTCTGACCTCAAGTGAAGCTTGCAGAGCCTTAAATGATGAGCAGTTCCCAATTACAGACACCTGTGACCAGTCAATAGGTACCTAATGACAAACAATCATGTCTGAAGACCATCAAAAGCCATTAAGGATGACATTACATTAATGACAACATTGAATAATAACAGACTTACATGTTAAGCATGAATTGTGAAAGAAACACATTTTGGTTTTAGGAGAATTTTGATGAAAGGTTTTGATCCACTAAAGAGATGGACAATATACAATATATAGAGGAAAAAATAACACCAGCATTGTGCAAATTTGGCAACATTGTGCTGTGGATCATAAGAAATAACTAATCTAGAATTGAAAAAAAAAGGAAGATTTGCATAACGCCGCCCAAATGTTCATGCAAAAAAAGAAGGCGTAACTTTTATTCTCGCTGTTGCCGTCGCTGCCATGTTGTGGAGTCGCTGTGGGTTTCATTGTGAAAGCGGAACTACTTTGTTTGGACTTCCAAAAAAAGGACACAACTAGAAATCAGTGGTTAAGTTGTATTTACAAAACTGTTCCAGTACAGTTCAACCCAAATATTTTGATGTGTGCAGTGCATTTTACGGAGGAAGTGGACTGTTTCCCGGGAGAGTAGCCTACAATTCCGGTGTCTGTTTCTATAAAGTGGGGCAATAACAACTTTGCAAGGACAGTCTGGCGCTTCTGACTCACGGCCTGTAGGTACATTTACATATTTAAAGAATTTGCAATTCAAGCGCGAGTTTTAAGCAGTGTAGAGTAGAGCTTGTTGTTTGTCGTTTCTCCGATCACAAATGCAGACACGGTTTTAGGTTTACGGAGCGAGATACGCAACACAACGTGTAAAAAGACAGTAGAAGTCATTATAATCAGTAATTATGTCCCCACTGGATGCAGCAAATGCCTCGTTTGTAATGGTTTCGTCGTGCCAGGACACACAGCATCACAGTATGGTAAGGGCCGTAACATTTCAGTCACACACTTGAGGTATTCGGCCAATCACAATGCACTGGATAGCTGGCCAATCAGAGCACACCTCACTTTTCAGAACGATGAGCTTTGTAAAAATCGACGTGTTTCAGAAAGGCGGAGCATAGAGGAGAAATAATAATGTACATTATGTGTAAAATGTTTTTTGTACCTTAAACTGCATAAACACATTGCATTACACCAAAAACACAGAATAATGTTCTTTTTAGCCGTGTCATATGACCCCTTTAAATAAATAAATAGACAAAAAGACGTTAAATTCTTATTTTGGAATTTAAATTTTGCAATAAAATGAAGTTTATTTGTTGCTTGTGGGAATTAATGCCAAGGTACCAGGGCTTGGTATCACACAAACAACACAATCTGTCTAATTTAAAATGTAATGCTTTCTGCAGTACACCGTTTCATTGAAATACATGGACTGTGAAGAAAAACACTGTATAAAAACAAAAACAAAAAAGATTCAAAGGAGGGAGGCCTAGGTCTGACTAAACCAAGTGCAGTGTAGTTCTCCCAGTCAATCCCACTTTGGAGTCCTCAGTGCTCCAACAAAACGCCATCTGCCAGCAGCCCATTTGAGAGCGGAGCCACCTACGCCCGCTCAAACACAGATGTCTGACTGGAGAGGAGAAACCATGTGACTCTGCTGCCTCCAGTTCACATACACCAGCCTGCAGTGACGCAGGTCACTTCTGCCACACTGCACACTTAAACAAACCCCAGTTCAGCTGGAGAATCAAAGACAAAGACTGGGAGAGTCTGGATTTATCATGCCTGAGCTGGTTGATCAGTAGCCAAGCCTTTCCCAGCCAAACTCAGATTCAAGTCCCGATGCCAAGGCTGCCCGGAGGTGTATAAGAGTTCAACACGATACCTCTACACATTAACCACAAACAAAAGAGAACTGTACCGTGATGGGAAATTATGGTGTGTACAAGAAGTTGTTAAATATTAATGGTTCATAAGGAAGTATTTTCTAAAGGACATCAGAGGTAAGGGTCATCATTATTCATGATAATGATAGTAGAATATTGATAAGTCATCTCCTAACACACGGTACTATGCACACACATAACGCCAGGTTCACATTACTCAGTTTGCAGTGCGTATGTGGTGCGTATTTTTCAAATAATGTATAGTCCTACAAAACTATTTATTATCAGAGCATTTGAGCAGAATGTAGTGTCACGAGAGGGAAGTGTCATTTTACCAGCGGTGCGTCGCGCCATATATTTACAGCCGTTTTTCTCTTTTAGCCAAAAACTCTATTTTCGGCTGATAATTTTCAGTGGCCGAAATTTCAGTGCATCACTACCAAAATTGAAATTTTCATTTAGCCTAAAACTGAAACCGCAAATAAAGTCAACTTTGGGCAACTCGGTAATGATACTCGGTGTTGTTTAGGATATTGTGTAGGTGATACACTAAAACTGAAAACCAGTGATAGTATACTTATTTGGCAATGAGCCACCTCTCCATATTTTCTCTAAAGAAATTATCCATACTCACAGTCATAATGTGGCATTAGAGAAAAGCTAATCATACTTAACTCTTTTGATCAAAAATCTTTTTTTTCTTTTTTCTTTTTGGTTAAAAATTTCAGTTGCCATCACTACATGAGAAGATATTTTCTTGTTAGTCAACTATTGTGATTTATCCTTTCTGGATAAATTACACTGTACTAGGGGTGGTAATCGCAGGGTACCTCATGATACGATACGAATCAATATACATGGCTCACGATACGACAATATCACGAATACAGTGATTCTGCGATAATATATTGCTGAGAGAGAAGAGAGAGTGCGCGGAGACCAATCATCCCAATGTGAATATCGGCCGATAGTGATCGGTAGCCAATCAATCGGAGCACCCCTAGTTTTGTTGACATAAAACTAGACGTGCCGGTCTCTCTCACTCATATAGTGAGGGAAATCCACCTGCGATCTGAGCGGAGAAGTTAGGATTCTCACAGACTCAGTATGTGCTCTGGAATAATAATGTGATCGATGCCTACAGTCCACGCTGATAGCTGTTCCGGGGCACAACATCTCCTTAAACATAAGACGCCAGTGCATCTCTGATTTGTTGTTGGTCTACAATTACGCTCGTATTTCTTCTTCACTGTGAATTACAATTTACAAGTTCATCTGACCATCCGCAATCTGGGAAGCGCCACCACAAGAAGTCTGGAGGTACTGCCGCTCCGGTAAGGCAAAGTGGTAAACAGCCACAATGTAGGTATGAATTTAGATCCTTCGCATGTTTGAAAAAAATATCGATACTTGGTGCCAGAGTATAGATAATGTATCGCGGCCGGAAATATCGCGATAAATTGGCACATCGATTTATCGTCCCACCCCTAACTGTACCACAGTAATGCCACTATTAAAACTTCATTTTGCATTTAAGTGGACTGAGCTCACTCATGATGCAAGAAAATCGTTTAAGTTTACAAATCCCTTGGCATTACATGAGCCTCCATCTAGCCTGAAGAACACAGAGAGATGGAGAGGAGACAAATAGGATGGACTTGGATTACATAAGCGCAATGGGCGGTGTTATGTCATTCACAAAGCTGCGCTTGAGGGTGAAGAGACAGAGGAACTCTACCTCCCCCCAGAACATCCTGCCCTCAACAGCACCGCTCCTCCGCAACACACGCAGCGGTCAGGACAGCATGATTAACAAATTGCCCACTTTGCTGGAAGTGCTCATGCACAAACATTCACGGCAAGCACCACTGGAACAGCAGCAAAACAAGAGACTGGAGGACAAGGCACAACCGGTGATCAGGTTGGAGGAAAGAGTGCGCTCAGTCACGTTTGCAGACGGGGGCAGTATGCGATTAAGGGCAGTTGGTATTATCTGCTCATTTTATCTGCCTGTGAACGTGGGATATGCCTGCTGGCCACAGCTCAAACTTCCTGTCAGGCCAACCCTGGTATGCTGAGAAGACAGGGGGCGGTGTCAAAAACACAGTGGCGCCATCGGGACAAACGCAAACCATCCATAGCAATGTTAATCAAAATAACCACGAGCCTTTTATCCGAAATGCACCTACAGCAAAGCAAAATTGTGAGACTGGAATCTTTGCTGTGATATTTGTTCTTCCTGTCTGTCAGCCCAGTCGCTGTAACATGACCTGAACTGCTGTGATGTCCATGAATGTGTACCCACATAAAAGATTTCCCTCGCTCTCTTTTGTACCTGAGCGGATCATATTAAAAAGGGATGATCTCTAGTGCAAACAGAAGAAATCATTACAGCTGAATCAGTTTGTGTAATCTGCTGACATCATACGCAGCAAATAAAAACTATTCAGAGAAACTGTCCTGAAAGGGCTGCGCCAATCCAACTGTAAACTATTCATTCAACATTACAGCTGGATAATACAGACAAATTCTCAACATTTTCAGATATAAGATATATTTACATTTATGGATTAGCAAAAAAAAATATGTTGCAATAAAAGGGACGTTTTTTTCAAATTGAATATTTGTAATGGATTTCTACATATCCATTTAACAGTTAGAAGTAAACAAAAGGTGTACTGTACCTGCATTATTTTGAAAACATTTTAAAAGCACATATAAAAATGAGACATAGGGACTGAATAGTTTTGAACGATGATGCCAATAAATGATTAAATCCGTGTTTTGAAATGGGCAGTTTAAAAAAATACGATCTGACAGAAACAGGGGTTAAAGCAAAAGCATACCAGCCAAACACCCAGTTTAAGAGCAGTTTTTTTTTTCTTGTAATTAGGAGCGCTTTACCTTTGTAATGGCATTTTTCTAATTTTATTAAAAATTTATGTTTATAAGCTTCTTAAAATTCCTAATTAAAACAATATAATAAGTAGAATAAGATGCATAAGTTACCAATCATATGAAATAAGTATTAATAAAAATGTAAAAAAAAAAAAAAAAAAAAAAAAAAAAAAAAAAATGTACTACAGGTGACACAGAAGATTTTCCGACGTTAAATGAGGCTCAGATTTGGCATGAGGTTAATTAAATTCATATTGAGATTAATGTTTTAAATATAACATTTTTAATATAGAAATATTAAATTAATTAAATAACTGAAATAAGTAATTCAAGTGGCAAGTTTCAACCTTGCATGCCAACTGTAAACAGCATAGTCACACAGTCTTTATAGTGGACAAAAATAATTTTGTGTCATTAAAATCAACTAAGCGGTCTATGCTGGTATGCTGGAAAGGCCTTGTCTGTGACAATTCACAGTGATTTTATTATTTATTTCATTGTTGTTGTTTTTAATCGCATAGCAATTATAACAGTTCAGCATAATCACTACCGACTGACATTGGTCACACAGTTTATCGTCATAGCGCCCAGCCTAAGCCCTGACGTTCAACAGATCTCTATAATACCATTACAAACGGAGTTTGAATATTAATGCTTGTGTGTGTAATCATAACACGTTAATCAGAACAGATGGGATGTACTGTGATCTCTAGACCAGTGATGTCACTTCTCTCCTCATTGATAAGAGCTGCATGCCCAGGCATGGGGAGGGGGAGAGAGTGTGTGCACTGATCACACCATCACTTTAGAGTGGTGCAGCAGAAGATGAGTAATCATCACTAACACCCTCGTCACCGCCTGTGCTTCGAACTTACGTTAGAGAATATTCCATTTACCTTTACGGGAAATAAATGTTTTCTGAGAGCCCCAATAGACCACTGAATGGCTACATTTAATGTCTATTGCTCAGTCTGTTCCCGTACTGCTCCTTTAATATCACAGACATCCTGAAAGGTCATTTCATCTGGCAGAAGTAGGACTGCTCAGAATCCTGCATGACGCGTCCTCTGAGCAGATAAGAATCAGAAGGGAAGGGCCGTGACATCACTGCATGATATTGAGCGGAGCGATGCTACTGAAGCAGACTTCTCAGAGAATCATGTCTGTGTGCCATCCTACAGGAGATCAGCCTCCATGCTCAGACAGAGACAGACTAGTGTTGCGACGTTCGACTCATTTCCGTTGGTTGTTCTTTTAGTACGTTTCTATGAAATTTTTACACTGACTCACAAGTCGTAAAAATTTTGTATGAATTGTAAGAAATTGTTCAAAATTGTATGACCCAAACTTAAACAAAGGCCATTACCTTAACCAAAACCTAAATCTAACAATGATAGTAATAATTCAAAAAAAAAAGGAGGAAGGAAAAAAGAAGTGATACAGTATCGTACAATTTTGGCAGCTTGCATAAATTATGAGTTGTTGTGACAGGGGTGTCATTTTAGAATTATTAATATAATATCGTAGTATTACTCAAATTGTGAACTATTTTAGTTCTCTTTTTTTATTTTAAAGGGCACCTATTATGCCCCTTTTTACAAAATGTGATATAATTCTCAGGTGTCCCCAGAATGTGTCAGTGAAGTTTCAGCTCAAAATACCCCACAGATCATATTTGAAAATGGCTATTTTGAGTGGAAGCAGAAACTGGATGTTTTCGTGCATGTCTGTTTAAATGCAAACGAGCTGCTGCTCCACGCCCCTTTTCCAGAATAGAGTGGGGGAATTATGACGTCAATTTGTAGGCCCACCGGCTTTTAGGATTACAGTGGTTCCCTCAACAAAACGATTTTTCCATAGGCTTTTGGATTATCGCAAAAAATAAGGTGTTCAACCATAGTTCATGAAACTTACATATTTTGTCCATCAAGATAATCTTCACAAAATAATAATAACTTTGATCAATTTCGAAGCCTAAATAAAATGTGCCAGAAGTTAAAAGCTAAACTTAGGCTATAAATGAACTACACCACGGTCGCCAACCTTCAACATCACCACCGCCATACTTCTGACATATTTATTAACATTTTTAGAAACGTTCATTAAAAAGGATTTATTCTGTAGATAAATTTTAATTCACGCTAGAGTAACCTTTTCATATAAACTGTAATAAATACAAAACTAGAGCCAAACTAAAACTGATATGAGAAATTAATAGCAAGTAACGAATAAATGAAACAATCATAACTAAAGCACATATGAAAGAACATATTTCTGTACATTTAAAGTACATATGAAATAAGATGCATTAAAAGTCAATAAATCCTTGATTAATATGAATATTTTAATTAAAACCGTGTCTCCATGTAGTATTCAATAAAATTCTAGTGCATTTAATCTATTAAATAACAGCAGAGCGAGCGATTTTTTGGATATGGTAAGATTAAATTTATTTCAGTGAATAAAGTACCACATTTCAGCTTTTTGTTAAGGTGGGTACACAAAATGTTTTTATCCTTGCTTCTAGAAAGTCTTCAATCTATATACTTTGTAACAGCTTCATGTGGACGTAAACATTTCATTTTAACGTGACTTTAAGCACTATGCATCGTTAAAGTTTCATTACTTTCATGTAAAAACTGTGGTGTTTACATGGAATAATCGTATGAGTTTACTTTATGGTGTGCACCCAGAGTCTCCGCATCAGTAGGAAAGTGATAAAACGAGTATCTTCCATCCAGAGACTTGTGTTGCATTTTGGGACAAAGCAAAAAAAAAAACCACATTGTCGAACAACAATATAAAATGCGGTAAACTATTAATTGGTTATTCATTTTGTCCATCAAGATAATCTTCACAAAATAATTACAACTTTTATCAATTTTGAAACCTGGAGTTAAAATCTAAACTTAGGCTATAAACAAACTACACCACGGTTGCTCACCTTCAACATCACCACCGCCATCCCCATTGACTCGGAGACGATGGAACCGCAAGTGCTAAAATTCTAACTCACTTCCGTGTTTTTACCTACAAAGTGACATCAAAGTTCCACCACTCTATTCAACTGCAGGTTCCCTCTCACATCCCGCAGAGTTCTAGAGCTCTTATGAAAGAGCTCTGTCTACATTAGACGCAACAAACGACCATTGAAAATCATTTGAAAGTTGTGTCAATACGTAATAAATAGAAAAAAATTGTTGTGTCGCGCCGCGTGTCCAGTGTAGTCAGCATCACTGATAATAATGAGTTCTATAGTATTTTGTCCGGTGTAGACACGGTGTAATCTAATCAATTTAACCTTTTCAGTGGTGAGTTTAAAATATTCTAGCGTTCCCCCAGAGTGTGAGTTTTTTTTTAAGGCGACCATTATTTTAGAACGTTTTCCATTTACTGTTTTCATGGCGACACGTCAGGCTTATCACGTGACACACCGTGGAATGACAGATGGATCGCTTTTATTTTGTTTTTCCTTTTTTATTTAAAATATTCACAAACTTGCATACCATGTCATGAACAATCTGATATTTTGATTCATAAATGTGTGTAAATGAGTGTGTTTTGTCATTTAAAAACCTTTCTAAATGATCTTGATCTGTAATGTGAGATGGGCGCTGCCATGTTTGTTCGCATTGCAGTTCAGAGAGTCCTGTCAGTCGGATTTACAGCACGTGAATTCATCAATTTCTCCCGAAACAAGTAATAAGTGGCCTGTGAACTGGGTGAAGAATAGAGTGAACTTTATAGTTACTTACACTGTGTGTATCTGATATGAATAAAACACATCTGCAAATTAAATTTGAATGGATTGAAAGACGTGTGTATTTTTCAAACTCTAAATGTATTGTTTTACTATTACTTATGCGTATTTAAATGTCTGAAACCTAAAATATGCATTATGTGGTTAAGAATCCCTGCATAGTTGTGATAATATGACAAGAGCAGTGCACGTCTTTCTCTGGCTCAGCGCCAGCCAACGCACGAAAGCACAATTTGAATTTGGCAGTTATGCGACGTCACCGAACGTTCTAAATCTCATATGTGGGACTGTACCGCTCAAAGGGTTAAAAAAATGTGAATAAAGGTTATATACAAATGAAATAATTTTAGATTGCTTATTTTGCTCAAGTGCATGATCAATTGAAGTCCACATATAATGCAAGAAACTAAGCTTCTAACCTGTAGATTCAAGCAACGAACTTTGCTGTGCTGTTTGCGAATGTTTGACTGGAGGTGTGTTTTCACCAAATCGTTGAACCTTGTGCTTGCAGATTTTTTCTTAACACTGCTTTTGGAAAACACAGTCCAGAAAAATTAAATAAACAAGCTGCTAATTCGGGAACTCAAAATAACATTTGGTTTTTGAATCAGACATCACTACAACAATCTCCAGAACACGGTCTTCAGGAAACATAACCAATGGAAACACTGTGTTTAACAAAAGTAAAGGTTTTAAGAATTATGACTGATAAAGAGTGAATGGCATTTCAATTATTTGGTACAATGGACAACAACATAAGGTCACAAAAGGACATACCTGAGCTTAAGCTCAAAAGAAGATCGGAATCTCTGGGGAAGACATCAAGCCAACTGACAAAGCCTGTTATGTAAATAGATTTCTTTATTGCATATACAAGGCTTTGTGCATTATGGGTTCTACTGGATTCCTAACAACAGAAAAACCACTACAGCCAAGAACATATAGAGACTGTATCAATCGCCTTTAAATAATGCACTTAATATTGTCTCATCATACCCCATCATGAACCAAACATTATAAACCATCCAAACAAGCTGTGCAGAAAGAGGAAGGTGAGAATCACAAAGACGAGGCCGAGACTCTCCAGCCTTCATCACCCCATCCCCCCCATCCATAAAGCATGAGCTGGGCTCAGCGGGTGGGCCCAGTGGAGTCAGCCCACCCTGCAGACACGTACAGCACCTCCTCCACTGAGGCTATGCTTCTGAGATGCTCTTTGTACTATGGCTAGGGGGAATTCAGTTTACTGAGACATCATGATGCTTTCTTATATTGTTCTGCAATGATGCTCAAAAATGCATAATATTTTTATTAGATTTTTAATCATTAATTGTACTGAAATCATAGCAGAATCATAAAATTACAGGTAAATGCCGATCAGCCACATTAAATTGAGGTTTTGCACACCTTGAGCAATAAATGCATGATTTGCAGTCATTCATGGATAACTGGATTACTGGATAAGGACTGTTAATGATTTTGTAGAGATTTGCAAAAAGGATTTGTTGTTGTTCTGTTGGCACCAGGCTAGCAGATCAGTTTGATATTTGCACCTCCCATATATTCACTGACCGCACCTTTGTGATTTTGTGTCTGAAACAAATATTTATAGTTTTCAACAAACATTTAATATATTTTAATTGTAGTTACAATTCAAGATTTTAATTTATAAATAAGAGGTTAAAACAAGAAAAGATTTTTTACAATTTGTAACTTTTGAGGGTTGAATAATTTTGTACATTAATATTTAGAGGGAATTGGATTTTTTATTTTATTTGATCAACTTTACATACTCAAATGTATATTAACAAACATTCTGCAATAGTTCACAGTAACACATATAGTGACCAATTCACATTATAAACTAGTTGCTTATTAGCATTCATATAAGTAGCATATTGGCTTTTTATTAGTGGTGGGCATAGATACATTTTTTTAATCTAGATTAATCTCACTGTAATCTTGGAATTAATCTAGATTAATCTAGATTAAAAAGGCTCATTTGAATTCTGCCGAAGGCATTCAAATTATGGTCAATAAGATGTACTTGTTAGTACTGATAGAGCTGTGCTGCACTCAAACATAGTAGTTTGACGACGACTCTTCCCCTGCGCTACATTGCTTGGCCCGGCATCTTCCGCATTAGCTAAGGGATGCTTTGCGTTTAGGTGGTACTTGAGACTGGAAGAACTCCTACAGTAAACTAATTCGGAATTGCACAAGTTGCAAACAACCTTACGCCTGTTTCACACATACTCCGTCTGCAGTGCGTATGCGTTGCATTTATTTTATTTTTTTTACGCACCCATGTTAACGGATTCCAGCGTTCACGCGGTTGTGGTCCGTCAGTGCGATCCAGGAGCGGTGCGTCTGCAGCAGTGCAGCAATCGTTTACGTACCAAGTCTATTTTTGCTGTGCTGCATGCGTTGAATTAAAATGACAGCGCATTGTTTGCGGTAAAAATTAACATGGATTGACACGGAAATGCAGTAATTTCACATAAATGTATACTAATTAAAGCCTACTGTGTTTCATACGTAACACATGGGTTTTTGGCTAGGTTTAAACAAGAAAAAGAGCACCTTTAGATAAACGAGTCAACATGATATAGGCCTATGCACTTTTATGGAAGCAGAAAGACAAAGTTCATTAAGAACCGTGCGATTGCTTGTAATAAAGATTTAAATGCAAAAGGCACAAGAGTTGACTGTTTCTGTCAGTGGTGCTTTAAATTTAAATATTTGCGATATACTAACAAGAAAAGTAGGCTAATTGTTGTGTTTAAATGTTTTGCCGTTTGCTTGATCAGCTTATTATACAAACCTAGAAGTCAAATGCATGAATAATATATTGTTTAAACTAATGTCTATGATTATGAAAGACTGATACTGTTCTGTGATTAGAGTAATTTTTTTTTTTTTTTTAGCATGGTTTGAAATATAGAATAATGAACAAATGTTGTGTTTGTGGACTAAACAGCCGCGGATCAGTAGCGGACTGCAAACGCTCCTGTGTGAAAGCACAATGAGTCCGTGCTGCTTCTGCACCACACACACACGGACTGGCGACGGAGTTTGTGACTGCAGTAGGTGAGTCTTGTCGAGGTTTTTTTTTTTGGGGGAAGCTTGGTAATTTCACAGTAGGCATACACACAGGTTCGAAGACTCGTTCTCGCCCCCTACAGTGCAATTCGTCTAGGTATACATCCGCGCTAAACTATCACGGTGAAAGTCATCATAGCTTGCGTAGTATAGACCCAGCTCCCAACCCAACTTTGAGAATAGATAAACGGCAATATTTTTTTTTTATCGCCCGATGAGAGTCTCACGTTAACGCAGCACGTTAACGCCGATAACGGCCCACCACTACTTTTTATTAATACTTAAAAAGCAAAGATTCTTCATCCTTAATCTTACACAAATAAACTTAACAACTGCCTTATTAACTATATATAAGCAGTAATTAGGACTTTGAGTCAAAAATCATAGTTAATAGTTAGTTGATAGTGAGAACTGGACCTTAAAGTGTGAACTGGTTTACTGATGCTTTGGTTGAAATGTTTTCATAAATTTTTGCTCATCCCAGCAAAATGTCTTGCAGGTCAAAGGGGTTGAACAATTATGATATTTTACTACAATAATAAATTAATGATAATCAAACGAACTTTGAACTGAGCATACTGCAATATGTTTAAAATGTCCATTACTTCAAGATTTTATTAATTTCTATGACTTCAAAGGCACAATATGTAGGTTTTCACAACTAGAGGTCACATTTTCAAAACAATAACAAAGGCGAACCTTGGTGATGCTGTGAAGGAGGATGTTTACGGATGAGGTAATAAATGATTATAATTTTTTTTTATTAATAGTACCTTGAAACAGCAAATAAATTACACAGAGAATGCGGGTAATATGATGAGATTTCAAGTTTTTCTTTCTCTTTGGAGTGTTACAAGCTCTTGGTGCTTAAAGAAGATCTGTAAAGTCTCAAATCCAAAGAGATATTCTTCATAAAAGTTGAGTCAACCATGCCCTCCTAACGCGGCTTGTTCAAACACGCCCCCTGATCCTGGGATAGTAGACTACAATGGCGGCTGTTCTGACTCACAGACTGTAAGTACGTTTTCAATTTGAAAGGATTTGGCACTGATGATTTAAACACGAGTTTTGAGCAGTGTAGAGAGTAGTGCTTCTTGTTTGTCATTTCTCCGATCACAAATGCAGACATGATTTTATGTTTACGCGGCGAGATGCAATGCAACGCGTCAAAAGACAGTATAAGTCATTATAATCAGTAATTATGTCCGCACTGGATACATAATGGGCTTTATTGGTTTTGTCTCATCGCGTGTTCTGACTATTTGTGCTCCCCTGTCAGATTTTGCTACCTCCCATTAAAACAGATGGTAGCATAATTCAGAAGCAAAATCCTTTATTAACATATACACCTATCCCAGAGCATGTCTCTCTTTGTTAACACACCTGATTCGGATAATCAGCTCGTTAGAAGTGAGCTCCGTGCATGAACTGTGTTCCCATTGACATGGTCCCTACACAGTGTTCATTTCTCCCTACTCCCTGAGCAGGGGAACTCTGTTGACGTATACCTCATTTCAGAACATTCATTGATGGATTTGTGCTGCGCAGCGTCTTCACACACTGACAAGTGTGACATCATATACCTCTGTAAATAAATACAATTTAAATTCACGTCTCGCACACTTCAATGAACTTTGAATGGAACATATACATTCGCTTCGAACTTGAATCATGGCGGAATATCCTGTGATTTCCACTTCGCAGGGCACTTGCGTTCAAATAGAACAAATGTCTAAAGTGATAAGAGAAACATACAAAATGGGGATGCGAGGACTGGAATTGAGAACTGCTGATTATACTGTCTTTTTACACGTTGCATTGCATCACGTAAACATAAAATCATGTCTGCATTTGTGATCGGAGAAACGACAAACAACAAGCACTACTCTACACTGCACAATCAAATGGGAAACTGTAATACTTTAATACAATACTTTTTTATACAAGTATGTTAAAATGATTTTAAATATATATTAGAATATATATTTGAATGTTGGGTTTTATATTGGAACACCACATCAGTATATAAAAATCTTTCAAACAGATGTAAAATAAGAAAATAAAATAAAAATTATGGTTAATAAATAAATGTTGTCACTTAGAATTAAATTTCTTTTACACTCGAAGGATTATTTATTTATTGCTTGCCAAGTTAAATACAAAAAAACAATACACTCCTATTAAATTCCCTTGTAATCATAACATTGATTACAATGTTAATCATTAAGGTGCAGTCATACAGGTTACTTTAACAAAGCAAAGTATGCATATTGTATCCCAGCAGCCTCTGTGAGGGGTCAGGGCTTCAGAGTTCATGTGGGACCCTGCTGATTCGGTATTACTCCAGTGTGGTGCTCAAGGAGCTGAGCAAGGCACCGGTGTAGAGTTACACAAGCTCCTCTGCCAGGCAGTTTAATCAGTGGACTGCTTTTCAGACGTCATATGATAACAGCGCTAAGTGAACATCCTGGAAATGCTTGTGGTCAGAGTGCCACCTTTCCTGAAATGCTGATTCATCACTGAGACACAAACCCTGCTGAGGGACATGTACGGAGCCGCACGGCCCGCATACTGTCCCAGATACAGCACAGGAAGAAGACTTATACAAAGCAGAAAGACTCAAACCAATTGCACAGACAACTCCACTTAAACCAGCAGAGCGGCAGACATGTAGGCTTACACACAGCTTTACTGAGACGCTCGTATAGATGCTCGCTGTGCTGCGTGCTGAATTATTGAAGAGCTGCTGCTGCCACTCTTTTCCTGTCTCCTCTGGTCCAAACACCCCTGAATGACATATATCATTACAAACACATCCGCTTGACTTCCACTTCCAATGAAAGCAGGGCAAATGTTTACTATACTTATTTTTTTATATATATACAAATACCAAAAATCCTGAATACCTGGTGATAGCTTTTATGTTTTCCAAATTGAAAAATCTATGATCAATTACTCCCACTCAATCCATTATTAAATATTATAAAAAAAAAACTTGTATGGTAAATACTGCACTTTTAATATAATAACATCTCATTTTTAAATAGACACTGAATTCTGGTTGGTATGCACGCTTCTGTTCAAATGTTTGGGCGTGTTAAAAAAATGTTTATGCTAACCAAGCATGCATTTGTATGATCAAAAATACAGTAAAACAGTGTGCAAAATGATTACAGTATAACTATTTTCTATTTTAATATAAGTAATTTAAAGTAATTTATTCCTGTGATGGCAAAGCTGGGCTTTTAGCAGCCATTTGCACAGAATGTGTTTTTTTTTTTGTGATCCACTGTGCTACTTTTCCATAGTGTAATCTATATAACGCACTAAATGGAGGTGTTTGACCACTGAGCTTGCATCTTGCACATGAGGCAGCATTCTAAAAATATGGTACTCAAAAAAAGAAGAAAAAAAAAGAAAAAGAAAAAAGAAAGTTTTTTTTTTTTTCTTTTTTCATTCCACTGTCTGCATCTCGCATTTTTCAAACCGCCCCCAAGTACACCTGCATTAGGAGAATTATTTCCACTAACTTAACATTTAGCCTAATTTATAAACTGATTCAGGGCATTGCAGACATGATTACAGAGTTTACAGGAATTTACATAACAGTTCTGTTAACGATTAATTGTCATAATAAAATGTCAATAATTATAAATAAATGTCATAATAAAACAATAAATGTCATAATAAAAATGTCATATTTACCTTCAGCAAATATACAGAAATTGAATAAAGTTATCAAACACTAAATTCTAAATTAAATATAAATAAAACCTTAAAGCTACAAAAGTTATAGATTTTTTCTTTTTTTTCTTATGTTCTTTGATTAACAGACATCACAGCAGCTGGGTTATTAGGTTTTTACGGCTGCTTTAAGAGCTGCTTCTGCTGAACATGACACGGATCTGACACGCATTTTATTTTCTCACAACTCTTTACCTTTTCTGACCCACTTCAGCTCTTAAAATCTCTATAATGAGCTGACGAGTTGACAGTGCTGGTCTGCTCCAGGACAGTTTTGAGAATCACTGCACCTCAGAGACATGTTCTAAATCTGACTCATATACTTACATGCACAGGTTTAAGGAAAGTTCCGCCTTTTCGGACTTAACTTCATGACTTAACTGATGACATAACTACAACACTGCATACTCGTAGTTTCTTTTACCAAAATGCCAAATATCGGCCGATATATCGGTTGACTGCTAGCTATAATCAATTCAGAATTTGAATAAAAGTTTTGTTTTAAGGGCTGCTAAAAGGACCAATGGCCACATACCCTTTACATGCAGCAAAGTTTCAGGAGTGACATACAGTATATCCCACATCCCTCATATAAATGCGGGATTCACTTTCGAAACAGCTTGTTTGCAATCAGGGTCAGTTGCTTAGCCTATATCCACCGCCTCAATGGCAGGCAAGTATTTCAATTTAGTTGAAAAAACGCTCCTCTTCATAACAAAAGAATCGCGTTTAAAATGTCAGAATCATGTGATGCAAACAAGCTATTGTGTTAAATATTCTTAATGTGCTAAGAAGAAGAAAAAGGAATCGTATGCATTAACATTCTTAATGTGCTAAAAAAAAATGGAATCGCATGCATTAACATTCATTTTGACAGTACTAACTCTAATATAATAATTTGTAATGGCTGTTAAATCTCAGTTTGGTTGACTGTAAGAAGTATCTGCCTTGATTAAAAACTGCAGACACTGCAAATCACGTCACTGCATAATTACATTTTTATAAAGCAAAATGGGAGATAAAAACGCAAAAGGAATGTCAGAATTCATTCCAGCCAAAATAAGAACAATTTTCAATCAGTGATTAGCATCTTATGAGCGCATTTTCCGCTCACTGAAATGTTAATTTCATTTCAATGGGATGTTCTGTAAAGTTTGTCTGGGCTTAGAAACCAGTATGAGAACAATATGCACCATTACCCAAAATCTGTGCTTTAATAAGCTCTGGAAGATATATAAGAATATGTGCTTCTTAGCATGACCCCCGTGAAATGAGTGACACCCAAATCTATTCAGCACTGAATTCCCCTTAGATGATAATGAAATTTCTGCCTGGCTAGCTAGATATTAAATGCAAACACACAAAACTGGCTATACATGACAAGGTACAATCTTGCTGATGCAGCTGCGGAGTATATTTCTTATGGTAATACACTCAGTATGAAGATGTTGACTGAGGAACGGCTGTGTGTGGATCTCAAGAAGTGGAGAGTCTGAGGCCACACCCCCTATCCTGTCATCATCCAGACATTGAACAGTGCATTGTGTCACAAGGACAACACCATCACCCCACTGCTCTGTGACACTTCCTGAATCAAAGTGCAGCATGAAGTGATCAAACCCAGCAGCTACTGCACAAGCAGACAAATGCTTTACCACTAGTTTGAGTCTTACTTCAATATGGTGTCCTGATTAAAAAGCTAAAAGATGCAGAATGGAACCACCGCCAAACCAAAATCACTGAGTGATCTCTGAATTATAGCAGAGCAGTCTAGTAGCTTTGAAGTCGAAATGGCATACATTTACATTCAGATGCAAAGGGAGTTATTAGTCCTTGTAGATTGAAAGCATGAATGAACAGATTCAGAGGTAAAGAATAATATGAAATTGCTAAAACAATAATACTGTACAATAGGGCTGCACGATTATGACAAATCATAATTGTCGATTATTCCCTTGAAATTGCAATTGTGATTATTAATTACAATTATCACAATTTACATTGAATGATGTTTATACCATTGTTTGATGCAACTGCAAGCCATATTTTTACATGAAAATAAACAAGCAGAAAACACTTTAACTGAAAAACTTTGTGCATTTCTATAGTATTAAGCCTCAAATGTCAACTATACATCGGATTGGTTTCTTCTTTAAATTATAAAAAAGTAAAAATATGAATGGTATTATAATGTTATACTAAAACTAAAATTAAAATAATGGGAAAACCCTTAAGATAACATGTAGAAAGAAAAAATGCATCTTAAGCACACTGAATAACATAAGTGGTCTTTGAACGAATAATTGCCGCTTTGAACGATTACATAATTGTGGCATCCATAGTTGTAATCGCGATTAGAAATTTGATTCATTGTGCAGCCCTACTGGACAAGCACTAGCACAAACACACTGTACTGCCCAATAGAAACGTTTCCATTCAAGCTACAGATTCAAGTTATGCAGAAAATGTAAATACTGGGGGGGAAAAAAAAGTATTTCCATCCCACAAACTCAACCTAAAATCATCAATTTTGGAGAAAATGGTGCAAAATACAAATGGAAATTGTATCTACTGTTGTTGTTTATCTTTTTTATTTAAATGAAAATAAATTACTTATTTAACACTCATTACAGTATGAAGCACTCATTATAGTACAAATTATTTCAATGATATTTTCTTATCACATAATTATTCTTATATGACTGGTTTACTTAGTAAATGTGTTTCCATCATAGGAAAATATACTGCCATTTCAACATTTATGAACAATTATTAAATACAAAATTTGCATGAAAATGCATGAATGGAAACAACTACTTATTTCTTACCATTTTGTGCCTTACACGTACTTGAAAATTGATATGGGAAAAAGACAATGAAGTACAAATAGCCTACAAAAGGCAGGGAAATTATAAGGAACAACATCACAATGGGCTTGACATTTTTGTTAGGCGGCATTTCACTGAGACAAATATACAATGGAAAAGCACTGAAGAATTTCTTTCTGACAGAGGGACAAAATATCTAAATATATTTAAAATAATCTGATCACTGCCGACAAGTTTTCTCTATTCATCAACCACTGGTAAGTGATGCAAAACATGATTTTTGCAGCAGGCGAGTAGATTTTCATCTCTGTGTTTTTATTTATATATATATATATATATATATATATATATATATATATATATATATATATATATATATATATATATATAAAAACAGAGATGAAAATCTACTCGCTTGCTGCAAAAATCATGCCTAGGCGCAGTAGTAAAACAAACAGTTCTGTAAGATCAAAACTGAAGCTATGACTCAACATGTCAAATACTCCAGAGGGGAAAAATCCTCAATCCAATACAAAGGAAACATCCTCACAAAACTTGCTTGGAAACTGCAGGCTTGAAAGCAAGAAAAATAACGGTAAATCCCTGTCACAAAGCCCAAGCGCAGTATAAACAAAGTCATGCACCTGGATATGAAGATTAAGGCTAAAGGTAGATGAGATACAATGAGCAAACACACAGATGTGAATGCAAAAATATAAAACACAGCACATGAAAACACGTGAAATGAATATTATCCAAGCAAACAAAGGAGATAAATGCAGCATACAGCAGTGCTGGTGCTGATTATAATCTTACCTGCACTGCCTAATGTTTTGTAGAACCGGTACTCCAAATGTAGCTGTGGGGCCCTCGATTTCACAGGTTCCTTTAGGAGTGTCAGGAAAAAAAAGATTAAATTAAAACTCTTTCTTTGTTCACATTAAATTCATTTACAATAAACAGATATTCCAGCCAGAAATTCACACTTATTTCCAAACGTCATATTTAAGTTATCAGTATCAGAATATAAAAGTATATTCTTGTGGTTTTAGGTTCCTAAAATGTCTGTCTAAAATACATCAGTTGGAGTTGATTTCTTTGAACAAATCCAGCCTTTAGAGTTTGATTCCAGATCTACAGACACGCCTAGACATTACAACTACACGTTACAACAAAACGTTAATAGAACACCAGCCTCTGCTGTTATAATCACTTCGTATAAAATAATATATTTAAATATACTTACCAACTTTATTGCAACGTACTCATTTGTATAGAGATTCTTTCCTAAAAAGCAAAACAGACAAAGGTTGACTAACTGCAACTGAAATTATACTGTCTGAATATAGACACAACAATATGTACATTTTGATCTATACTTATATTTTTAAGTACTGGATTTCTTCCTATATTCATCCTTACACAGTTGAGTTAAGACTGCTCTGTGCCTGCTCAAATTTCAGTGTAAAGACGCAATGTTGCATGAAAGTCAGAGTAAATTATGCCTAGGGATGGATACCGAAACATAGTATTTAATCGGTCCCGGGGCTAAATTATGAAAGACCAGAGTATCAATAAGCTCTAACGTTAACGGTTCTGCTATTGGTACTGGAGAAATTAAGAAAACACACATACATTTATTATTGCTGTATATACAGCACTGTACATTATCTTGCAAATTCTCACCGGAGTCGCCAGCTTTTTTTTATGCAATAATATTCAAACATTTGTCTATGATGCATTTTTGCTATTCACAATTCAGTAGCAAGATTGCGCTCATGCGGAGGAGCTTCAGCATGTGCGACATGAAAGCCCTGTTTAATTATGATAGAAGAGAGAACTAAACATTAACACATCTGCTTTTATGCTTCCATTGCGTATGTGTATTCAAAGCCAGTGAGCAACGGACTTTCATAACAAAAAATAAAAAAACCTGCGTTAATGTGTGATAAAATAATTGTCGGCGTTAATCAATTAATGCGTTAACGCAATAATAACGTTGACGTACCCAGCCCTAATATTATATATATATATATATATATATATATATATATATATATATATATATATATATATAAAATAAAACAAAAAGCATTGTTATAATATATATAATATAGATGTTATAATATAGAATATAATATAAGAATACTGTTAAAGTACCGAATCGATAAGCAGTATCGGTAAGAGTAGTAATACCGTTAAATAAAACCTTAATTATGCCTGCTCAGACCCACTTCAACCCCTAGTATGGAAGTACACAGTTGTAATTACTGTGTAAATGCATTTATTCCACTTCTGAGAAGCTTTAAACAGTTTGTGTAGCACAGTTTGTAAAGACACAAATGCCACTTCAGAAGCATCTCTGTGCCACATTTGGAGTGTAAATTTGGCATAAATAGAAAAGAAATCTAATGGAGATTTTGAAAGGAAAGTGAAGGTAGAGAAAAGAGGAACATGTTTGGGACATGACCCAGGTTGGTTCTGAACCAGTCACTTTAGGACAACAGCTCCTGTGTCATGAGCAATGCACTACCCTCACTAGAGCAATTCTTATCAGTGGAACACTGTGACAGCTTGGTGGATTAACAGAACTGGTAGTTCCCTTTTGTGTTAGTTCCAAAATCTACCAATTTTTTTTTGTCAATTTTGTGAATTTCAAGCAAGTTTGCAATTTATTTATTTATTTTTAATTTTGCAATTCTTGATTACAAAACAGCCACTGGCTGTCTAAAACAGACTTGTAAACCATTAGCTCATATAACAAATATGGTGTCTGACATATATGTGAACGAAATACTAAAAAATATTTTTCACAGGTAAAAATCTTAAAAATAGCGATAAGACATTAAAATGACAAAAGAATGGATAAAACAAATTAAAAAGACCCAGCATAAAATGAGTGTATAACATTTGAAAATAAAGTATTATCTGAATCCAATATCATCCTGACAGAATTTTAAGGGGACATCAGATGCAAAATTCACTTTTACATGGTGTTTGAACTTAAATGTGTGTTGTCAGCGTGTGTACACAACCACCCTATAATGATAAAAATCCACTTTTTTATTTTTGAATCCCCATAAATCATAAGCACTTTTTGAGATCAAGTCATTAACAGATTCTTGACAAAGTGACATAACTTTACATGGGTCCCTCCCACAACTGTTCACAAACATTGTCGTTTTATCACAGGCCTGCCCTGAGTGAGCGGTCAACAGTCCGCCATTGTTTTGACGCTGGAGCAGGTGTAGACAAGCATGTCTCCTACGCAGTTGAGGTGTTTTGTTGTTGGACGTAATAATGAACATGGCAGTCATCATTTACTCCTGACATCTGAGCCGCTGAAGAAGCTGTGGATTACGTTTGTAAGGGAATGTGCCCCCTGATCTACCTTTAAACCAGACTGCTTTGTAAACGAGGGTCAGTACAAAGCAGGTTGTACTAAAAAAGTTGTTCCTGAAGGACTTTTTTTAAAGGGGTCATATGATGCGATTTCAATTTTTCCTTTCACTTTGGAGTGTTATAAGCTCTTGGTTCATAAAGAAGATCTGTAGGTTGCAAAGACTAAAGTCTCAAATCCAAAGAGATATTCTTTATGAAAGTTAATACTCATCCATGCCCTCCTGAAACAGCTCGTCCAAACACACCCCCACATATCTACGTCACTATGTGGGAAGATTTGCATAACGGCTCCCAAATGTTCACGCAAAGAAAGAAGGAGTACCTTTTATTCTCATTGTAGTATTGTTGTTGCTGCCGCCACAATGTCGTATAGACGCTGTGTGTTTCACTGTGAAAGCGAAACTAATTTGTTTGGCCTTCCAAAAGAGGACAGTATTTCCTCTTCGTAATGCTTGGACCTGATCCGTGCTGATCGCTGAGCAAATATATCAACTTCGCGCTGTGGATCGCCGGATCGGCTTTCCAGCCCGGGGTTGTCACATGTGGTTGCTGCAAGCTCCTTTGTCGAATCCACCAGCCGCGCCGTTCTCAAGCCGCCCGCCTCTGCTCACTCAAGCCGGCATCGGCTCACTCTAGGCCTCCGGTGTGTGACGCTGTTTCGTTGAGAAAGCGAAACTACTTTGTTTTTGCCTTCCAAAAGAGGACATGACTAGAAATCATGTTTAGATCACGTTTATAATGGGTTTTATGTTTACGTCTCGTCGCTCCGGCCAGTCAGGAAATCAAAATATGTTAAGGGGCGTAACATTTCTGTCACACGCTTGATGCATTCAGCCAATCACAATGCTCTGGATAGCACACCTCAATCACAGCACACCTCGCTTTTCAGAGAGATGAGCTTAGTAAAAATCGACGCCTTTCAGAAGGCGGGGCATAGAGGACAAACAATAATGTACAGTATGTGGAAAATAATGTGTTTTTTTAACCTTAAACCACATAAACATATTACACCATATACACAAAATAATGTTCTTTTTAGCAGACTCATGTGACCCCCTTTAATGACTCTTTACAAATTTGCCTTTGCAAATGAGCTGCATATTCCCGGCCCATCTCCAGAAGAGGGCATCGCGTATACGTTTCTCTGCATTGCAAATCTACAGCAATAAACAGCCGGTAGAAGCAACATGCCTGAAAGAACCAGTGTTTAGCCGTACATATGGGAAGCCAAATGCACTGAAAGTGGGAGGAAAAGCGTGATGTTACAGAGCAGGGTTTCCCACACATTGATTTATTTGTGGCGGGCCGCCACAATATCAAAACTGACCGCCACAAATAGATTTTCCAAAAGCCTTTGACTTCATTGAATAAACATGAGCACTGCACGTTATAAAATCAAAAACCGATGCGGGTGTTTTTATATCACTGTATTTCAGAAGGAAACCGACTGTATTTAGAAAATTTTCGATTTCATTTTCATTTCATTTTGCATGTAATGCTTGATAAGGCAGCGTTTGTGAGCTCAGCGCTGCTTTGCAGCCGTTACCCCGGAGTTTCCTGTATCTCTCCCCGCTCTTAAAGCGCCTCCTGCTGGCAGAAAATGAATTTGCATATATGTGTATATATGGGGGCGGGGGAGTGCCGCCACAAATAGAGTGTAAGGCTGTGGGAAACACTGCAGAGCTTGTGCCACGCTGACCTGTCATCGGCAAGGACCAAGCCATGCATCCGAACGAATCTCACGCTACGAACGGCTCAAACTAATCTCACAAGAGCGACGCTGATCAGTTAAAAATACTTAATGTACGCACACAAATATGGTTAAAATGCTACGTACTATGACATGACATTTACAAAGGAATCTTCAGTGATACACGTATTTAGGCAGATTTTGAGCCACATTACCTTGAAGAATGAAAGTAATCCACAGCGTCCTCAGCAGCTCAGATGTTAGGAGATAATTAGGACTCTTATGTTCAGTCTTACATCTATACACAGAACACCGGGAATGCTTACGAGACATTGTTGACGTTACAGCTGCTCAAGCATGGAGAAAATGGAGGACAGTGTACAACCGCTGAGGGCAGAGACCCCCTGTGGCCCAGCCCTATGCAATGTGATGTCACACTGCATAGCAATAAAATCGGCTTGCCAAGTGAGACTGACTTGGTTTAAAGGGGATTAAAAAAGTGGAGTGAGTGGATTTTTATTATTGTAGGATGGCTGTGTTCACACACTGCCAACACACATTTATGTCCAAACACCATGTAAAAGTGGATTTTGCATAATAGGTGCCCTTTAAGGTTGCCTTCATAGAGGGTTTATAACGGTGTTTAATGACTAATAAATCATTGACAAATGTATATTAAATAGTTTTTGAGCAGTTATAACTGAATGAATAAGAATGGTGACTTTAACAGAAGAGAGGGGTGGGCTAAGCAGTACTCATTATCATTTAAAGGGACATGCACTGAAACAGGTCGCTGTGAACAGAGCTGTTTTAAACAAGGCAAAAAGGGTGTTGTTTTACACTACCACCGAGACATTTTAACCAAAGTATGTTATAGACTTTTCACGAAGACCCTAAAGAATCATAACAACTTTGTTGAAAATGGGAATCTGATGTCCCCTTAAAAAAATATTGGCTAATACTGCTTTGTTCATGCTATGCTGTGCAGACCAGGCATGAGTCTTCCTTAAAAGGTGAAGTGTGCCTTTTTTTTTTTTTTTTGTATTTTGTTTGAACATCACAACCCCAAACAGGTCTACTCAACCAATCTGTTTGTTCAACTAATAGATCAGGGATGTACGTTCTAAGAAAACTTCTGTGGAAACACTATTTTTGCAATATACCTTGTTGCCACTAGCGGTGCACAGATTACACAATACAGCTTTAAGGACCTTTCACATGACTCAAGTCAACATTCCCAGTGGACTGACTAATGATGGTGACCCAGGAACACCAGTGCTCCTGAGATTCACTCCTGCTTGGCACCTTAAAGCAAAGAACTTCAACCCTAGTTGCTCCATGGAGACTATTGTGAACAAATAATACACAAATGGATTCTCTTACCGAGCTTCAGCTCTCCAAAGTTGCCACAGCCGATCTTCTTGCCAACTCTGAAGTTCGGTCCAACCATAAGGACCCCAGAGGACGTGGAGGAGCTGGAGGGCCGCGAGTGCCCGCTGCGCCCCTGGGCCACTTTACTGCTCCTGACCGGCCTCTCGCCCTCCTTCTCTCTGGGGTGATCCATGACTGTGGCGCCGGAGGCACAGAGATACAGACGAACCAGGCCAGAGCCCAAAGCAGACAGCTCAGGCCAAAAGAAAACTCATGGGACGACTGCTGTTGGCACCGCTGCCGCTGAACCATTCACTGCTGCCAGCACACTGAGGGAAGGAAACATTCAATCTGAGTATGTTTTGAGCACCATTAAGGCCTTTCCACAGTGAGCGCGAAAAAGCGAAACGAATATCGGACGCGATGACACGCTGGAATAAAACAATTGATTTCTATGGTTGCTTCCACACAGACCACGAACATTCCTGCACCAAAAATGCGAATGTTTTTTTCCGAACCAGTCTGACGAATATTTCCAGTTTCGCAAAGCAAAAACACGGGCCGTCCAATAAGATTTGAGCTAGGATCATGTGACCAGAGCAGCTGCTGCTGCACAAAAGGGTGAGAGTGATGGCGCTGTTTCGAAAACCAGTGTAAACAAACACAGAAGAAGAGTATCCCGGATAAGAGAAGAGAGTGGATGCTGAATTCTTGTTATCGTTGGTATTTGAGAACAGATTAATTCTCACATGTTCTTTATACAGAATAACATTTCTATTAATTGTCCACTGAATTATGTGATCTGTAGAGAACCGTTTGTTTTCTTCAACGTACGTGATTAGTCAGAGCACATTAACTCTTTTTCTAACTATATGAAAAGCAAGTAGACATGATTATGATGATATATTTTCTATGTGTTTTGTATGCAGCTCATGGTATTTTTATAGCAACAAAGGAAGTTTATGACAAATATTAGCAGTGTAGCGTTATTAAACATACAAAGAGTGCATGTGTCTGGTTATTAATCAAAATCAACTATAGAAATTATTATCTGAGGAAAAATGCATTGTTTGTCAGCACCACCTAGCGTGAAGGCGTGAATTAGCAGAAGATGAACTATCGTTTCACGTTCGGTGTGAAATCACCGTTCGTAGCCGATTCACATCGCTTTTTCGCATCGCGCTCAGTGTGGAAAGGCCTTTACACCTCTGACACAATAACAGTGTTTAAAAAGTACATCACTTCATTATATCAAGTACAACATTATGAAATCACCTGCTTTCTTCCTAAAACAAGTTCACAAAAGCTGAAATATTTCACTGTTAATGGCAATGCCAAAATTCTTAATGACCTATAATTTTCAATGTTGACCTTAAAATTTATGTCAGAATGTTTTAAGAAAAAGTATATGGAACAAGTAAGGATCTTACACTATTAGCCTGGCAGCCATAATATTAGGCCAAAACAGATACAAATTATTTTCAATTTCAGACGAAATTATTGATCAAATGGCAGCATTTAATCACTGCTCCCCCAATAAAACTTTTTTCTACTGTGTTAGAGTTTATTTTGTGCACAAAAAAGGATAAGCTATGAAAGGTAAACATGTCAAAGGTGTGAACAAACATCACTGTGAACAAAAAGGATGCTAAGGTAGAAACTTGCAATTTGTTTAGATGAAATATTGAGTCAGCTTGTTGCCATTTTGCCAAAGAACTTTCCTATGATTGTGTTAATTTATCACCCGAGGACACAATAAACAGCATACGGAGTAAAGTTTACTCTAAAACCCATTTATTTCATTTTAATTACCTAAACTAACTGTGTTTTTGGTTAAAAAAATGATTTGGTGCATCAATATTAGGTTTATAATTTGCATTGCATGAAGGGCTATCCAGCAAATACAGTGCTTTTTGTCTTTACGTTTGCATGCAGGCAGAGCACATGATGTTGTTGTTTTTATAAATGTGCACATGCAGGTTTGTTCATGGATGACAGATATGGGTCACTTACAAACTTAAAAAGCAAACTAGATCTAAGAACAACAAAAATCAGCGTGACAAGCAATCAGGCACAATCAAGGGCAGCTGTGGCCACATTAAACCCAACAAAAAACATGACAACAAAACCGCAAGACCTACCGAGAAGAAGAATAAGAGAAGTTCACTTTGATGAATAAAGCCCAAACAAAGGGACTGAAGTGCTTCTAAATGACCTATATCTCACACAGAACTATTGTTACAAATGTCAACCGCATCACAGCCATGCTAAACAATACTGGCTGGAATTATACTAAATATAAGCACACAAATGTGCATACATTTTGACGTATTTCTAATGCTCATAGCATCATTATTTGTGATTATCGGTGATGCAGCACTAATGCAATATGCTGTATCCATTAGATGGCTCATCTCAAATCATTAACCTTTTGAAAAGAGATTAGCTCAGGAGGAAGTCGGGCATCAGGGAGGGATTCCTATTGTGACACAACCAGTGAGGAAACGCTTCCCTGAACCCCTGAGTAAGACTGCACACTCTGTGCTTTAGGGGTGATTACCGAGGAGAAAACCTTCAATATTGACAAGTCAAAATCAGTGAATCTCAATACAATACAGAAACTAGGGATGCACGATAAATAACAGCATGATATTTAATGCGCATCTCATCAGTGAACAACTGCTCGGTGTAGTAAATGCTGCTCCATGTGAAAGCATGCACGTGTAGAGAATTAACGCTGATTACAGAGCCGGCTTTACTGACGAGATGCGTATTATATAATGTGCCGATATTTATCGTGCATCCCTACCAGAAACATATAAATTGAATTAAGGCCTATTTAAACCAAGAACAATAACTATGATAAATTTATTAGTGCCCACACCAACAGACGATAAGATTTAGTTTACAATCACGTGCTGCGATTTTGCCACCTGCCACGTTAAATTCTCAAGCGCTTTAAGGCCAGTTTACGATAACCAACGATGTAACAATGACTATGACCTTTTAATGATCATTCTAATTCTCTGAAAATTGGGGAAGTCAACACCACATCTGTATTGTTGAAATCATATTGTTGATAATGTTGAAAGCACTTTCAAAACGTTTATATTAATATTTTATTTTTCTTATATATTTTTTTTTCAGCTGATAAACGCTAACAAATGACACACAACTGCTCAAGCATCTAAACAGCAGAAAACATAACCAGAGCACAAATGTTTTTGTTCTTTGGTGTGGATGCCATTATAGTTAACTTCACAGTTATCTTTAACAGTTATCATTCTTGATGTGAGCAGGCCTTTAAAGTCACGTGGATTCGGATTGGCAGTCGATGTTTTATTGTTCATCAGCTGGAAAAAAAAAGTTCGGAAAGTGATTACAACCAAACCGTTCCTCTTTGCCACTGTGGAGTTCATTATTCTGGTACAATCAGAATGACTATTAAAACTTTACAGTTATAAATATATAGCTTAGTTATCATTATTAATGTGAACGAGGCTTTAAAGTTGTGTGGATTCTAATCAACAGTCAACATTTTATCAGCTGGAAAATAATTGTTCCTGAGCAATTATAGTTGCACATGGACTTCCCTATTCTCATAGAATTTGAACGATTACTAAAAATTCATAAGTAGCTAATTTATTATAGTTATGATGCAAAATATTCCTTTATTCAGTCACTCATTTGCTAACATAAATACATACACATTGTTTTACTAATTTTTTAATATCTGCACACAATTTATGACTAATCAAACTACAAGCACCCCCTGTTACAATCTTAATTTACATATTTAGTTACACTAATAAATATAATCTGATAACACAGAGGAATTCGAATTGTATTAGCAAATACATTTAACATCCCTGAGCATGGCAAACAAATCAACGATCGATGAATGGTTACACATCATGGTCATTTAAATGAAAAAAAAAAAAAAATCAAACAGCAGCTCACCCAAAATTTCTTCAGTGAGAAAAAATAAAGTGTGTTAGGTACTTATGTTTGACTGACAGCCACAATTGTGTGGCTAAAAAGATGAAATGAAAGTGAATGGCAACAAAGGCTGTCAAGATTTTGGTTTTTGTGCTTTACAGGTGAACTAGCCTTTCAAACTTGCATCTTTCTCTCAGACCTGTGTAATGGATTCTCTAATACTCCCTCAGTGAAGACAAAAGCCTTCCAAAAAAATAATAAATACAAATACAAATCATACTAAAAAACAAAACAAATAGAAATAAAAATACAGAACGTGAAATAATAAACACCACCTATATCCGTATGTTTAATTCAACAAAATAAACGTAAATAAAAACACACAGTAAATAAATAAATAAATAAAGCCTTCTCACGACATTGAATGAGCTTTCCTCCTGCTGCGGGCCAGAAGCCTCACTGTTTTCAGCCCTTAACAGGAAGGAGGAACACGATATCTCACAAATCACCGGCCAGCTGTCTGGAGCAACAATATATCCGAGTCAACTGATTTGTTGATAATCAATCGAGCTGGTCACATATCGATGCATATCACATCTAAACAGCGAGCAGAGACATCAAGTTACTCATTTCTGTCGCTAATATGAGCCACAGGGCGAGTCGTGATGCGCAGTTATTGTTCAAATTCTGAATACAGATCACAGCCTCAATCGATCAATGAAGATTACCGTTAATTAACTTATAAGCAGGATTACCGTCAGCTAACCAATATGAACTAATGGAGCTAACAGCTTGACAAACACCTTTAGCTCGTTAGCTGTAGCAGCTTTATTTCTTTCACTCACTTCCACGATGAACCTCGCCAGAGTCTTCAGGGGGAGATGAATACCGAGATACCAGCGTCTGTAGATCATATGACACCTTTCTGAATAAAATCAGCGTCGACATCCGCTACCCGCTATTTCCTCCTTTCTTTAATGTTCCTGCAAGTAACGTGAACCTTTCGCTGGTCGCGAGCGACTTCCGCTCTCGGACTCTAAGGAGATTTCAAAACAAAAGTCCCTGGATTCCTCATAACGCAGTGCACTTTGAATTCTATAATTCTTAAACGACAATATGCCTGCGTTGTCGTTTCTGTAAAAAGTAGCATGCACCAGACTTTCAGAAATATGCTCTGTTCGAGCTCAGGTACTTAAGCGTTATTAAAATATAGCTTTTTATATATTTAAACTGTGGCGAGAAAAATGAACAGGATGCTCAACAGGATGGAACTTGACGAAAATAAAGAGCTACAGTTAGTCATTTCTGAAGGAAGGACTGAAAGCTCACATGAGGATGTTAACATCTTATGCAATTTTGGGAAAATAATTTATGCACAATTTCTGTAATTTTGTCTAACAGGATGAGAAAATGATAACAAGTGAGAAACTAAATTGACAAAACAACAAAGAATTCATGTTACTTAATTTTTGTTGCTGGTAGATTAAATCTTAATTAGGACCTGTCTTTTGCTAATTAAAGTGACATTACAAAAGACTACAAAAGATAAAAAAAAAAAAAAAAGCCAATATTGAGGACACCAGGGGAAAATATGAATCCATTGTCAAATAAAAGAAGATTCTGCGGAGAACAAGAAAAACGAATAAATAAAAATAAATAAAAAAAACTGAGAAAAGGACAAATAAAGAAAAATCAGAAATATTTTGTAATAAACTTTTAAACTTTTTTAACATTTGACAAAATAATAGCTCAAATTAATATTTAAATATGATTTCTGTCTTTACATATTGTGAATTTTTTTATTTTTTTATCCAATAGTGGGAACATAAAAATGGATGCCATAACATGAAGATTAAAGATTCATACGGCTGTGTATATTTTTCAGTTTAGAGCACAAAAAGATTAAAAATAATGAAACAAGAAAATAATAATAAAATGATAAAGTAATACACATGCTCTTTTTTAAAATGCAGTTAATTTCATTGTATATTATGTATCATTCCTAAAATAAAAACAGCAATTTAAATAAACATGTCATTTAATTCGCCTAATTGACATCTAACTTAGGCCTATCTAACATTTAAGCATCCATATGGACTTAAAAACATAACCTATATCTCGCAGCGCCACTGTGATAATTAATCTTATATCCATTTGTTTCCAGCAGCACTGCTATATTTGTGTTATCACTGCTATAAATAACCGAAGCCAATAAATGAAGAAACCCAAACGTTACAGACTTTTATTGGTGATTGACTGGGCTGCTCTACACATTATAATGGTTGTGTGTAGCACCTCCTCATGGAGTTGTTTTAAATGTTAAGAAATGACGCAGCTATAAACAATTCAACATACTTATTTGATTGCTAACATATGGAAAACATGCGTATTTAAAAAAATTGAAATGTCTTTAATGTGTTGTAATTTGGTTAGCTGGTATATATTTTTTACATTTGTTGACATAGGCCTATGTGATTTATAAAATAGCCTATTAATTTTAAGTTTGGTGTCATTTATAAAACAGACTTTTTATTATCAGTATTATTGTTTTTTTATTATTATTATCATTATTAGTGTACTACGGAATGGACCAGGCTTTCTTCCCCCCTCATAAATCCCAGATCAGTGCAGGTTGTGCATGTTTAAAATATTAGAAATTTATTATATTATTCATTACAGATACATGTATAATAATTATTGATAACAAACAGTGGTTTATGACAGTTTTTTTTGTACCCTTTTTTGTGTTCTGTTTTATGTTTTATATTAGATTTAATATACTAACCCCTTAACTGTCACCGTCCCACCTGTGGGACGCTTGGCGCTCTTTTTTTGATGTCCTTTTTCTCTGTAATAATCTTTTAGGAATCATCATAAATTATATATCATTTGAAAGCTTAGAATCCCAAGATTCATCCTGTCAAAACTATTTTGAAATCGGACATTGCTTTAAAATCTTGTGGCGGTCTCCTCCCCCTTAGTGGGCAGTGTCAAGTGTCATATTACAAAATGCATTATGGTCTTTTAGAATCAAAACTTTTCATAATCTTGGCAACAAACATATCATTGGAAAGGTCTGAGTCTCAGGATTCCATATTTGGTGTTTATTTTGAGATAGAAGTAAAATTGACGAGAAATCTAGAGAAAAATTCATTAAGCAAAATTCAAAGTAGTTTTGATGGCGCCCAGTGGCTGTTAATTCATAAATATTAAATAAAATCTAAATAAAATCTCACAGGAACCTAAATTTTTTTCATATCAACTTCAAATTTGGAACATAACTTATTTAGACACAAGGCTTTAATTTTATACCAATTTTAGAGTAAAACCTGTTATGTAAAATGTTTATAATAATAAAATAAATATAGTGCATTTTATTTACAGCACATTTAAACGTCAATAACTTTTTTGATACTTTAATTTCTTTTTTTTTTTAAAATTCCCTTTTGCCAAAATCTTCTTCTTTAAAAAGAGACCAACCTTAGGTTTATATTCCAAAGTGTTCATAAATTCCAACAATTTAAGTTTGGATAGTGCACTTTAATGCCTATTTTAAAAAATGGGGGGGGTGACAGTTACAGGGTTAAACTCATCTGAAAATAAACAGGCTGTTTAATGGCAGGCTCTGCTGTGACAACTTACCCCCACACAGTGTGATAACATGACCTGCAATGTATTTCACGGACTGTGCACGGCAATAGCTGTGAATCTCCAATAATGGTTTGTCTGTTTCTGTCAAAAAGATGGTTCTGATGAGAAATGACATTGAAGCGAGTGTGTATCGTCTTCACAGCCTACAGAGGGCGCTGTTGCTCTTATTATTACTAAGTGACTGCAAAACCCTAAAATATAATTTATCTTTAATTCTTTCATTTACAAATCGTAACGAAACCAGTATTTACTAAAGTCAGAAAATGCAAGTGACGTTATATAAACCCCTACACGTACTACAATACCCCTCCGTTAGCTGTTTGACCCTGAAAGGGTTAACTCGTGTAATTGGATCAATGGGCATAATGCGGAGCCCCAGCTTCTCATTTCATCCGTGAAGACTCCTCTCGCGCGCGCCTGCTGCTGCTGCTGCTGGAATAAACGCTATGTGAGTTACTGCTGACGATGAGCCTGTTTTCTAAAAACAACCTGTTGAAAGTGTTTCTCCGTGACCCTGCCTCCCGGTAAATGGTTTACGGGAGATATTATTTCGCCGCTCGGTTGCCATGGGCAGTAAGGGAAGGTGTCTGAACGGTGTCCACTTTTCCTCACATGGCGCTTTTTCTCGCTCTGAACGCGGTCTGCATGTAAATGTTTTGGAGATAAACCGCTTCACATCGCGCTGAGGAACTCTGGGAGAGTTTGACGTCGACGTGGGACATCGAGCGCATAACTGTTTTCGCCTGAAGAAGAGCCAAACAGCGAGTAAGTAGATCTCAGTATTAGAATCGGTTACTGTGCTGCTTAAGTGGGCACCTTTTTACCTCAAGTGTGTGTGAAGGGTTTATTTGTCCAGGGCAGTGTAGAATATAAAGCCAAAACACGACAAGGAAAGCCCTCAACAACTTTGTGTAACGTATTTATTTAGCGGAATATGTTGTGTTTCCTTTGACACTACAGTCATACAAATCCATTGAAATTTGACCCTTTGCTATTTGAAGAAAGGGACTGCTGATATTAAGCCTACCTGTTTGTGATTATATAGGTTTTTTTTTTTTTAAATATGGGCACCTTGAGCCAGGTGGTTTTTTTGCTTTATAAACTCAGTAAAACACACTTAGTTTTTGTCCGTAGCAGATATCCACGGGAAGATTTTAAGGATTTTTCACCACTATGTCATTTACACCACATTTTAATTTACGTGTAGTGTCCAGTAATGTTTACATGATCTTTTTAGGCGTCAATAAATATACTAAGTTACAGTTAAATAATATTTTCACTCCCTCGACATCACGTCACATTTCATCTCAAGTATGCTCTTCACAGTCAAAGTATCTTGGTACTAAATATATTAGTTCTAAAGTGCCATTATTAGTACCAGTACTTAGTATTAGTAATATTTGCACTAATTAAAGTACATTATTGTGGCGAAATTGTTGGTTGTTATGGAAATTATGCTATTATGAGGCACAATTCAGTTGATACGGATCATTATCATAAATATAAAAATCATTTGTTTCACTAGATCGTTACAGTTTTAAATGTAATGCTTGTTGATAAATGGGTGTGGAACAAGGTTAAATGATACATTGAAAAGTAGCTACATAACTGGTAAAAAAGTTTCCATGTGACCTTCATATGATACAAATATCAAAAAGTTGAAATCTGAAAACCCACAGGACTTCAAATGTTAAAGCAACACCCAAATAAAATGATATTTCTGAATATATAACCTTTTTTTACATAAAAAATTTGTACTACTGTAACTGTTTGTGCTTGCAGTGTCAAACAGTGTCAAGGTTTCGGGAGAAATCATTGGTTTTGTCTTCTCACTCCAGATTATGGATGAATGGCGTATAGAATATTTTGTAACCCTTGATTCCCGCTTGCATGCATGAAATAACAGTGTGTTGGTTGTAATTCAACATTCAGGTACGTCTCCTTTTGTAGAAAATGGTGCCATCTTATCTCAGATGAAGGAGGGCCTAATGGTTAGACTGCCAGTGCAGAGATTCTGGGTTCAGTGAAGCACGGTCATTGTATAACTCTAAAATCACTTCAAGTTGTCAAAGTGCAGTAAAAGTTAAATCAGAGATTAGACTGTGAGTTGTTTTGAATGTGGACCAAGGGCTTCATGCTCTTTAGTAATTAGGGTTCCGCACTTTTAAGCGAAGAGCGTTTGAAAATTGCAGATCCGTGAGAGCTCAGGTAGATCCCATTCAGCTGTCTTTGTTGTGTTCCCGTGAAGTCTTATGCCTAGGTATTTTTGTATTGTATTTATTTCTTTGTTCATCGCGGGACCTTTCATGGAATGCTCCGTGTGATCTAAGACTAAACTCACTGGGGCAAACGTAGGAAACTTTCTCTGTTGTTTGTTTGCGTGGTGCTGGCTGACCCGTGGGTGGATAAAGCAAAACTGCCTTTGTTTTCTTCATGCCTACACAAGGACTCCCAGAGTTCACTGAGCCTTGGGAGCAGGGCTATATTGAGCTGTCCCCGATGCCAAATTCCAGATTCTTGACAGATCAGTGTTCCTGGGAAGATGTGTGTGGAGGAGTTTAAAATGTGGGGTTTAAGTGAAAAATGGTCACTTGTGCGTCCATATCTTTCAGACTAGTGGTGTCATTTTGGTCTTAAATAGGCTTTCTGAAAATTTGCGTTATGCTTTTAAAGAAATGTTATGCAATTTCAGTACAATTTCTTTGATAGGCTGTTGAAACATGCAGAAAAATATTAAAATATTAACATGGAGAGGACCCTTGATTTTGTCGAGGTCAGTAAAATAACTTGTCCGTTTTTTTTGGGCGATAATGGTGTTTTTTTTTTTTTTTTGTTGGATTGTCAAATGTCATGTTGTGGAGCAGCAATTCCTCTGTACTTTAATAATTTCGAATTAATACTTGATGCAAAAACTATACATTTTAACTTTTAAATCTATATTAAAAATTGGAAGTTAAAGTTAAGTATTTTTTGGTACACTGCAAAACACATGATTACTGAATTTTTACTACATGTTGTTTGGTAAGTGGGTGCAATCAATTTCCTTTTTAGCTACAATTAAATAAACACATTTAAGTTGACTACTTGTTCCACATGTTTAAAACAACATTTTTTTTTTTCAGTGTAGTTAAAATTTGGTAGGTCGTTATTTCCCAACACTATTGCCATACATAGGCTAATAAACCTTTTATTATACATGTTAACTTTAAAATGATTTATAAATAGATCTCATGTGAATTGCTGCCAAATATTTTGTAATTATTAACATTATATGCCTGCTAGCGCTTCTGCGGTTGCAGACTTTTTGTCCTCTTTATAAGCCGAGTAATTTTCCTGACCTCTGTTGATCTTTTTCATCAAGCAGTAATTCTTCTCACCAGACTTTTCTGTAAATGAAGCTTAAGGCACAACTTTACTTGCTATGGTCAGTCATCCATTCTTGAAATAGGCCATGTTTCCCTGGTAAAATAATACCGGCTTCTGTCCAGTTTCAGTCCTGAGCCCCTGAATATGTGCCATGAGCTTGTAACAGCGGGCCTTTTCGCAGTTTCACGCAAGTGCTTCCAGATCGATTTCGTAGTCTGATCATTCATGCAACATTGGGCTCTAGAACATTTGACGAATAATGAGAATTGCTTAGAAACTAAACAAGGATGTTTGGGCGAGGGGAGTTGTTTAGTTGTGTCGGAGTGTTAGAGGAGGCGATGAGGTGAGGCACTCGTGTGCTCGGAGTCTAATAGAGCAGCTGTGCCTGAATGACAGCAGGAAGTGCTAGATGTCATAGGTGATGTCACATCCTTACTGGGCTTTATTTTTGGGGAAAGGGAACATGTAGTCTAACAGATGTTCACAGACAGGGAGTGTGTATTTTCATGAATGTTGTGCATTATTGGTTTGTTAAATTAAACATGTTTCCTTAATTTTTTTTAGCAAACAGTTGTGCTGCTTAATACATCTTACTGGATACATACCATTTGAAAAATTTGGGGTATGAAGATTTTAAAAAAAACAACACACAAAAAACGTCTCTTTTATTTGCCAAGGCTGCTTAAAGCTAAAACATTTAATATGTTATAAAAGATTTCTATGTCAAATAACTGCTGTTCGTTCTACTCATCCTCTCCATTATCATTTAAGAATCTCAAAAGGAAAAAAAAAATCCGACAACCTATTTAAGCACCAAAACTCTCTCTCAACATTTGATCAGAATAAGGACCCATTCTTAATAATGCAGGACCCACACAAAATCAGCTTATTAGAATGATTTCCTGAAGATTTGATCGTAGTTCACGTGAAGTCATGTGTAAAATTCCATCCGTGAATAATTCATTTTTAAGAGTTAAAAATAAGAAAACAGTTATTTTTTAATTGAATAATGTTTCACAATATTGCCTAAATGCAAGAGACCGTTTTCTTTTTTTTTTTTTTTTTTTTATAAAAGAATTCTTGTATCTTTAATAACATTAAAGAACTTCTTTATTTCCAAACCTTTACATATGGTATTTATAATCTCTATGTTATCATCAGACGTAATAAATCAATATATCATGCTAGAATTTTCAAAAACGGACATGTAGTTCTACTTCACAATTTTTGCAACATGTCAACATTTCCTACAATGCAGTTTTATATTTATTAATTTGTTTGTTTATTTTTATTCCCGGGTCAAAAAATTTTTAGGACCCATTTTTGTGGGTTTGTTTTAAATCACCAAAAATATCTACTTTTTTTCCTTCTTTTGTTGGAAAACCCTTATATTCTTTTTGGAAAAAAAATGTTATTTAATCTATGAAGTTGGAAAACTGGATCTCCGAAGTGGTGGTATTACTATTCTAGATGTATGAACATCTGGTTATGTGTGGGTGGAATTTTCTCTATAAACAGTCTCTTTTTGGTAGTGATGTATTGTTCAGCTCGATTATTGTAAGTAATTTTTTTTTTTTTTTTTTTTAAAGGGACAAGATGTAATATTTTATGTGGTAATTGTGCCACAGCTGCTGTCCATAGAGCTTAACTTATATTAAACCCAGGACATTCCTTGAATGAGATGTTGACTTATGGCTAGGTCAGGTTTGAGGCCAGTAGCACATAGCTGAGGTGTTTTCCAGTGTCCTCATGATTGCCTCTTCAGGTCTTCTATGTGGCATTAGCCTCATCTCAGAATGTGCCACCCTAGTGCTGGAGTTTATTTAACCTGCTGCTTTCTTTACTGTTCTGCATCTTAAGAGGGCCAGGAGACTCTTTGCTGCTGCTTAATTGCATCTCTCTTGGATTTACTAAACCATGAATAGCTAACATCATCTTTACTTACAGGGCCACCGAAAGAGCCGTTTTTTGCAAAGCACCACTAATTTAACATTTTCTTTGCTTGTGGTAGTTCCTCATTTAAGCTTGTTACTCTGCATTTCCATATCTTTGCCATGTGTAATTTTCTCATCCTTATTAGTAGTGCCAAGTATGGGTTTTTAATGTTGATGTCTAATGCGGAATAATATAAACAAGGAGAACATTTGGACTGAATCCTATTAAACAACATTTATGAAAAAGTTATATTGACATGTCTGTTGGTAGATTTCACATGGTGAAATGTCCGTCATTGACCATGAGTGGCAGCGTTTACTGTGTATTGCCGTGCGGCTACTAATCTCAAAATGGCCAATATTGTGGTGATTCGAGTGGCTGGAAATATAGGTCACTACATCTGTTTTTGCAATGTGATAATCATTGGATTGCGTGATTTCCCTCATAAATAATCTGTCCTTGCTGTTTGGACTGTCTTTCTAGCATTTAGCGTCCTCTAACCATTTGTTTGCCAAGTTGTAAAGGAATCCAGATCTTGGTGAAAGATACCATTGTTGGAGAAAAGTAATGTTGGGATTTAATGGCATTTCTGGAGTTGAAATATTTTAGACGCCCCCCCTCTGTAGACTTGTATACATTATCCAAGATTAATGACTGCGATTTCCGCAAGGCTTATGAAGAGATTCAGCCCCTCCTTCCCATGGACTCATTCTGCTCATACGGAAGCCATTGGTTTTCATCGGTCTGTGGTAACAGGTTATGCCAGTATTGTCATTTTTTTTGCGGACTTGGCCCACTAGATCCAAAGGTTTCTTCTTTCTTGTGTATCACGGGGCTGACATGCCATTTACGCTGTTTGCGAAGGTTGCGTGTCAAGATTCTGTGTTGTGGAAAAGAGTCCATACAAATAAATGCCACTGCCGCAGTTCATTTTTTTAAGCCACATCTAACAAAGTAAATGCCCTTCTAATCGGTTCCAAATGTGCTGACATGTACTGCCCAAATTTTGTTAAAGGACATTGGCACATTGGCCAGATTTGTTTCCAGTGTCGCCTTATAGGTGTGGTTTACCCCAAAGCGAACACTTTTACTCACCTTGGTTTTGATTCAGATCTGTTTGATTTTACAATACACTTAAAACAAGACATTTTTGCAGAATGGTTATTTGATCTCTGTTCCACACCAATGAAAAAGTGAATGGGGAAGGAAACTGTCCAGCAAAAACTGAAAGAAAAAGACTAAAAAAAGTAGTTTGTGCAATATTTCATATCTCCTGCAGCTTTGCTGCAGTACCCACAGAAATGATGACTTTAATGGTTACCCTTGGTCATTTTAACACCTTGTTAAAAACGGAATCCCGAGTTATCTTGCTCCGCATTTCCCCTGCTCTAAATTTTTACACTGGCGATTACAATTAAGCCTGAGAGTGGGTTTTGGTAATTGATTTGACTAATGCCACTCGCTATAGAGATGCACTGGTACGACAGGCCATAAATCGGAACTGGACATTCATCTGTTTGTGGACTTGCAAAAAAAACCACACATCCAGTCGTAAAACGGTAAACAGTCGGTAAAAACGGCAAGTAACAGAAGGCCTGCAAGACACCTGAGGATGGACGCAAAAGATGAGGCAGAATAAGCCACTGTTTTTTTCACAATGCGTAAAAACATTATAAGAAAATCCAAATATGATATGGGGTTGGGGGTTTTTTATTAATGGTCTCTGAGATAAAACTGATCTTGACCACTGACCAACTGACTGGCCTTTTTTTTTGGTCTTGTTTTTTTATATTTTGTATTAGTGTAATGTTTTTATGAAGTGTTATTTTTTGTCAATAGTGCTGCTTTTACTTTAGGAGAGCATCAGTGTAAAGTGACAATTACATGCCCATGTAAATGGCAAGATTTTTCAGTAATGACTTAAGATTTTCTTCTGTTTTTATATTGTGTGGCTGCAAAAGACTTAATAATGCACAATCTTATTAACTACTTTTATGTGTTACTTTTATGGTTTTTATATATGAAAATAAAGCAGCACGGAACATTTGTTAAAATATTTTTATATTTTCTTTGTGTTCCATGAAAGTAAATATGTCAAATGGGGTTTGGAAGAGCATGAGAATGCTTAATACACATTTGGTTTGAATGGATACTCCACCCTGAAAAATGAAAATTGTCATTATTTATTCAAACCTCATGTTGTTCCAAACTTTTTTTTAAGTAACTTAACTTTAAAACTCACTAAACCCCTTTTTTTTTTATAAAACCAAGAGCATTATTTCTGTCATCTTATAGTACTGTCTTCATGCCTATTAAATTTTGGTTGTTAGATGTTTGACTAAAGAAAATGGTCTTTTGTAGTTCTCTACCTGACAGACTTAGCACTGATTTTGGCGAAAACATCTAAACAGAGTCAACGAACTATGAAATGTAAACTTTCCTGAAAAAGCTGGGCCCTGAACACTCTTTAGTCTCTGAGCAACTTGTGCAACAAATTGTGAAAGCATTATACAATGGAAGTTCCATCGCATCTGTCTCTTTGGGAAGGGGTTGCCCCGCCCTGCCCGGTTTAAGCTTTTGCAACTAGATTACAAATAACATGCATGATCGGCCATCTGCTGCTGTCTATTTTTACTAGGGCGCTGTTGATACGTTTTCTATACCATTTAGAATTTAAATGTTGGGAAATGCAATGGATTTGTACATTTTAAACCAAAGCTTTTCAAGGATTTGGACGTGTTTCTAGACAAAGAAATTAAGTAAGTAAAAAACAACGCTAGGTAGATTTTATCGTTGTTAGTCTTGGGTCCTGTAATTTTAATCAGGTTTTGAATTTCACATAGTTTTTTGTCCTTTTGCAATCCAAAAGCTGGTTTCGTATCCTAGTTCTCAAGGTTTCTTTGTCAACAGCAGGATCTGTTAATACATATTGTACCATGTTGTTCTGTACAGTGTTTCAAAGGTCAGCAAGGAAGCATCACTAATGATTTTTGCTCATACTTTGGGTATGAGAGAATGTGTCAAATCCCTAACTTTTAAATATTAAACTTTTCTGCATAACTCATTCCGCACCATTAATGAACTCGAAAGCCAACTTAAAGGGTATAGTTTATTGAATCAGGTGAAAAATCCCACAAATTACTGTTGAATGAGCGATTTTGACTGGATACAGTAAGCAAACACATTTACATCTATGCTTTTAGGAAATATTATTCAGGGTATGCATCACATATAATTATATATATATATATAATATAGATATATATAGATATTATATATATATATATATATCATATAATATATATATAACTATATATATATATATATATTAGTAGGAGTAGGAATGCATGATATTTTTCAACTCCTTTTGGCTGATGCAGATACCAATATATTTCCTTTTGTTTCAATACAGCAAGTCTCTCCTATGCAGAAATTATGAACAAATTATATTTAATTTTGGTTAGTTTTTAACCAAAATTACTTAGAATTACTTGTTAGAATTAAATAAACAAAGTTATTTTATAATGAGAGTTCACTGAAAGGCTAAAAAAATTAAATCAACTATAAGTCAATCACTGCATTTCTTTTCTTTTTTTTTAGAAAAAGCAGTGGTAACCCTTGTAATTTTATTTGAAAATTTAAAATTTTTGAGATGGTCTACAGCAAAAGAGTTTTGGTACAAAATTCAGAAAATATTTTAGAGCTCCTTGTATTTACAGTTTCATACCCTCCCCCCCCCCCCCCAAAAAAAAAACATATTACACATTAAGTAAATCTGTATATATAAATGTATTTAATTTACAAGTATCACATTTGTGATTTTTTATTCATGTAAGCTATACTTTCTGACCTTTACAATCAAAGCTTACTCGTGATTTTATGACATCAATTAGGCTACTGGTTAATTAATTAGAAACATCTTAATTTTGTGCATTTTACTTTGTTTATTACAGGTAGGCCACACAGCACCCCGTAAGTAAATAAAACGCCTTACTGGAAGGGCATTAGGACCAGGGGGGGCTATTGTTGCTGCTACTGCACGCGCCTAGTGACTGTTGACTCTATCGCACAAAAGACGCGTCATTCTGTAGACATTCTCAGATTAAATGTGGCGATCAGTGAATCTAATCACCATTCAGGCAAAAGTTTGCTTCAAGAATGACCACACTGCTTACCTGATCTTATCACTAGTGCATGGGAGTTATTCGTCTTATCTTTTAATTTTAATTTTAACCTCTAATGTTATGTCCCACATGAGAGGGCTCCCTGTGTAGTTTTCATCATTGGTTTGGGGGGAAAAAAACAATGCTGGAAACTATCGGTATCGGCAGAAATCATTCTGAATAATCGGTTTTTGGAATTGGCTGAGAAATTTAGATCAGTGAATAATAACACATTTATATTAAATGCACTTGGATTTTTTTAATGTCTATTAAAAAAAAGTATGTTCATTTATTTACAAAAGTATTGTCATCCATACCTCAACTTCTTTAAAATGTAGGCTGGTTACTGAATGTTTTGTCTGTGTTATGACGGTTGTTGGGTGTTCCGAATGAGCACATTTTGTCTAGTGAAGTGAATGTTCTTAGCGGAATAGGGAGCTGTGAACACTGTGTAGAGACTCTGCCAATCAGAACGCAGCTTGGTTCATGGAGCTCTTTCTAACCAGCGGATGATCTCAGTCCATCTGAATTGGGAACCACTGTTGTAGCAAACTGCCTAGCAACACACTAAAAACCAGCAATGCATTGTACCATGGCTAGCTTGTAGTGGTCAGAATATTTTAAAAATGCACTTACAGAGCAACACCTTAGCAACCACAAAACGACGCTCTAGATTGTGGTTTTGCAAGTTGAAACAGCACATTTATTTTACCTGGACAATGTAATAATCTAAAAATGGAGCTGTTGATTTTTGCTGTGGACATGCACTGTAGTTTGCTGTTTGTCATGCAGGCAGTCCTACACATCTTTTGCACAGTAGATCTGAGAGCTGCCTGCTCTTCCCCCAGCGGTTTACTGACACAGCCATGTAATTACAAGCCACCGTGGTCACGCCTCTCCCCAGACATGCTCGTTTTTAGCTTGGATCTCCGTGGGAGTGCTGAGCTCTTTTACATCAACGTGATGGACCAAACCAGAAGCACCGCTGTACAGCACAATAGAGCCCTGCACAATGAAAAGGGGGGCCGCACTCCTCCCTTCTTGTATTTCAATTTTACAGCTCTAGAATCTCTGTGAACACATCCATTGTGTTGATTTTACCTGTTGCTAGGCTCGTTGGGGCCACAACTCTGACAGTGGGGCATTTGACACGTCAAGTCAGAGCCTAAAGGTCCTCTGTTCCATCTGCTTTCAGCTGTTGGAAATTGTTGCCTGCTAATGGAAGAGGGTTATTAGGTTCTGCTGTGTTCTTGCTCCAGCTCAGCGGGATCTCTGGGGCTTTGATTATTTCTGGAGTTCAACATGACACAGCTGCTTGCTGCTGTACTTACAGTGTGACATGGGATGGGTGTGTCTGGGCATCTTCGATGCCTTGTGCACTTACTGTATGATTTGGGAATGCTTTGTGCCTTTTTTTTCTCTCTTGCATTTCCTTGTAGTTTTCACAGTTTCATATATATCCAGTAATAGCAACACCTTGCTTTCCCCAATATGTGGCACAGAGTGATATTTCACTAAATACTGAATCCTGGCCTTTTTTATTAGTATGTATGGGTATAAATGGTACACAAAATGATGATTTCTCAGAAGTCATGGTCATGTTTTGGGGAAAACTAGGGAAAAACAAAAAGTAAAACTGCTTTTTTATTTTTTATTTAAGGGGTCATGACATGTATTTTGTATTATTTTAATGTTTCATCAGGTTCACTTAAAATGTTAATGAAAGTTTTTTTTTGCACAAAAAAAAAAGATTAATCAATCCTCATTCTGACACTCTGTCTTAAATGAGCCATTTTTAAGGGTTTTAAAGCTGCAGTATGTAATAATGACAGCTATCGGTTGAAGTGGGTACTGCAGTCCAAAAGAGAGAGTTGTTTCTCCCACCTCCTTCTCCTCAGACTCAATGTTCACATGGGTTGCCAGATTGAGGACTTGCAACAGGAACAAGCGCAATTGACAATGTAAGCCGACAAGCCTAACACTTTAAAGCCGCGGTCACACTAGACTTTTTGTTCCATTGACTTCCATTCATAAGCATGCGAATCAACAGACCAGAAATGCAAGCCAGTGCAAAAAAGTTTTGCCATTTCGCTGCATTCCAAAGTTCAAGCTTGGTGAACTCTGGCCTGCGAATTCGCAACACGTAATACCGTGTGACAAACGGCCAGATCGATCGTCACAGCATGACCTTCTATCTGAATTAAAAGAACATAAATTTAAAACTGCAGCGCTGCAGGAAAGTGGAGTAGATTGTATGTTTTTAAATTTTAGATGTATTCTAATTTGTTACATGTTGAATTTAGGTTTTTAAAAAGATGCTGCACAGAGTGAACGTCACATCACGGGACCGTTGTAGCATGTGAAACAATTTTTGCATGCTCAGAGTCTAGCTTACCCGCGGCTTAAGCTGATGAGTTGATGTATCTGTATTTTAATACACCTCTGGTCATAGAGCTTTTTAGATGGATGCCGAGGCTTTTTATGTTGGGTAGAATCTGCAATCTCTATCCCAGTTCATTTGCTGGTTTCCATGGCTGCAGTATTCTGTGTTTTCCTCCAACTGGTGTTGAAATAGTAATGGGTAAATTGGCAGTGGGTGGAATCACACAGATCAAAACAAAAACAGACATTCTGACACAGAACACACATTTCAAAGTAGAATAACTGACTGGAGTATTGCTTAGGAACAGTTATATGAACTTAGCTTGTTTCCTAAATATCTGCAAACATTATATTTTTATGCTTTTGACAAATTACATACAGCAGCTTTAAGTCTTGTCATAAATGGCCACTGTTATGATTGGCTCACGTAATTGCACAGGAAATATTATCAATGCCCCATTGCTATTCAACATGAGTAAGTGTTTTGAAAACATTATCATTTACAGACAAAGCATTATAGAATCATTTACTTATGGCTTGTGATGCAGCTGCTGTCACATCCAAAATCAGTTGGCTGCTTTGGATGTCTTGCTCTTGAGGCAGTCATATTCAAATGCATTTGCCCCATGATGCCTCAGATCCCCCATTGAAAGAATGTTGTTTTTGGAGCTTGATTAGCTAAATGCTTTGTTTATAATGAGAAGGATGTTTTAAGCTATGAAACTTTCCAGATGTTTTAATGTTATAAAGACCTCTTATATGTCAAAAGATCAAGGCAAATTTGATTTCTCATGTAATGAGCCCTTTGTTTACAGAACAAACTATGGCTTTCTATTAAAAAAAAAAAAAAAATTGAAATACTTGTTGGACTTTTTAACATTTACATTTAAGAATAAATCCATAAGATGCAATTTATTCACTGAGGAAAGACACTTCTCAAATGTTCTGCTGCTCTAAACTGTTTTATTGTTTTTGTCATTTTTTCTGCTGCTATATATACTGTTTTATTATTTTATGTGAGGTCTTAGTTTTAAATTAATTCTTTTTTTAGGACTTTATTTCTATAGCAGTTTCTGTACGTTTATTTTTTTGATTCCAATTTTATGAAAGAAATTTTAACAAGATTACATAATCTAAAAAAAAACAACAACTTTGGTTTTATTTTTCAGCTTGTTTATTTTTATACAGACTTAGAGATCTCCTGAGCCGCTGCACAAAGGAACAAAATGTAACCAACACAATAAATCAGTGCAGATAGTTTTTAATAAAGTTCAAATAGTTTTTCAGTTTACGCATCTGTTTGGCTACATTTACACTAGTGCGTGTTCATTTTAAAATGCATAGCTCAGACAGAATCATCATTTCTATTAATTTTCCACAGATTTACTGATGAGCATTTGCAGCTTCCAGCGCTGTCTGCCTGTGTTCTCTCTTCCATGATCGCTGTTCTGACTCAGAGGTAATAACATAGGCCTATTTCAGGAACATTACATGGCCAAAAAGCACATTGGCAATCGGAAGTTATTACAAGCACCTGATCGTGGTTTAAAATGAGTTTTGAGGACTTCCGCTTCCGCCCGCATGGAGTGAGTAGCAGAGAAAGGGAGCTCCTCGAATAAATAAGTGATAATTGCTCAATAGACTAGCCAGTCATGTAAAACTTTATCATTTTTTTGTTAAGGAGACTTTGCTGCGTATATTTTGACATGAAACCGAGCTCGTGCAAAAAAGTTACATCGACGATCCAGCGTAATACGAAGACGGAAAGCGGCGAAAGAAAAATGGACGAACATATAGAAGACGACGACTCTCCTATCTCACTGAGAGCACTTAGAACGGAACGGCATGCACACCGAGAAGCTGTGATTAAGGACATTAAGTCACAAATTGAAAACCTACATCTGGAAGTGCAAAAGAATCGAGAAGAGATGAAAGAAGACATGCGCGCGCTGCGAGAGGAAATCTTTCCTGAGCTGGCCGCCTTACACAAAGCGCAGGCCGAATCGGCGAGTGAGTGCACGGGGATGGGGAAAGCGCTGAGTGACACGATGGACAGGGTGGCAGCACTAGAACAGTCCCACGAAGTCATTGACCAAAGAACACAAGAAAAGGCACGAAAAATGTATGGATTTGGAGAATCGAAGTCGGAGACAGAATTTACGTTTCGTTGGGGTTCCAGAAGGAGTGGAGGCGGGAAACCCGATTCGTTTCATTAAAGACTTGCTGTTGGAGTTATTTCGGAGCCGATGACTTGGGGGGATTCCAGTATGATTGTAGACCGTGCGCACAGGACTCTCGCGCAAAAACCGAAGCCGGGAGAGAGGCCCCGAGCATAATTGCTCGTTTTCACTATTATTCTGACAAGGAAAAAATTCTGAAACTGTCGAGAAATAAAGGCCGTCTTTACTACAAGGGATCACCGGTACACATCTTCCCCGATGTAAGGTCCAGAGGTTGGCAAACTGCGCGCCGCATTCAATCCAGTGAAGGCCAAGCTGCGAGCCGCCGGGATAAACTACAGTTTGTTCTACCCAGCCAAACTGGCAATCACCATGGACGGAATCAGGTACACGTTCGAACACCCTCGAGAAGCCGAGAAATTCATCGAGAAGAAAATTCAAGCCTGATAGCCGAACTGTAAGTTTATACTATTTGATAGGCTGAGGTGCCGCATCTGTTATCAATTTACAGCACGTAAGCAAAGACTCTTATCATTTAAACACATCTCTGAACTCTTATAGTGGCTAAGTATATATCGGTCAAGTTCACCAGGAAAAGAACTGTAACCTAACCACTGACTATGTTAAAGTGAAAAAAACATAAGAGTGTAAATAGGTCTATAGAGCATTTTTTTTTTCTTTATTGTTTCTAGAAAGGAGCTAAGTGGTAAGTCAGAGCTTGATTGCTCACCTTTTTTGTTGGAATGATGGGTAAAAAGGGATTTCTAAACTTGCTCCGTTTTTTTTTTTGTATAACTCTCAATCAGAGAAAAGTGAATGGAGCTATTGTTCAAACTGTTCATGTTGTTCGAAGTTAAGGAAAACGAATTGGCACTTTTTTTTTTCTTTTTTTTTTTTTTTTTTTTTTTTTTTTTTTCTTCTTTTTTTCCCTTTCTCCTCTCCAGTTTCCCCACTTCTCTACAAAAACCACACTTTACAGTTTCAAGTTTACTTTTCAAGTTTCTTAGCCTGAAATGAAAGTAAATGCTGCTAGGAAAAATTCAGTTCAGTTTGTCTCATGGAATTGTAAGGGACTTAATGGGGCTATTAAACGGGGTAATGTATTATCTCATCTTGGAAGACTGGGGGCTGATATCGTGTTTTTACAGGAAACGCATATAAGGAACCAAGACCATGGCCGATTAAGAGGAAAGTGGGGTGGGACAAATCTTTCATTCAAATTTTAGTTTTAAGTCTAGAGGTACAGCAATACTCATAAAGAAAAAATGTACAATTTACTGCAACAAAAGTTATTTCTGACTCCAATGGGCGTTATGTTATAGTAGCAGGAAAACTCTATAATACATTAATATTGTTAGTTAATATATATGCCCCTAATATAGATGATGAACAATTTATATCATCTGTTTTAAACATTTTGCCCAACCTAGATACTCATCAATTGATAATGGGGGGTGACTTTTACTTTGTATTAGACCCATTCTTGGACAGATCTTCAAGTAGAACGGTACCCCTTGCTAAATCAGCCAAATTGTTACAACGGTTTATGAAAAACTTTAAAATTATAGATCCATGGAGATTTACTTTCCCAAACCAACGAAAATATTCTTTTTTCTCACCCGTCCATCACTCCTATTCTAGGATAGATTTTTTTTTTAATTGATTATAAACTTTTGTCAGCGGTTTTTTACATTGTGATTATGAAGCAATGGTATTATCTGACCACACAGCCCCCTAGGTCTTCAGATATTATTTGAAGCCAAATATGATGCTATTAAATGGAGGTTTGATAATAATTTATTGGCTGGTAAGGTATTTGTAGAACAAACAAAGCTCAAATTGGATTGTATTTAGAGACAAACTATACGACTGATGTTTCCAAATCCACAATTTGGGAGGCATTTAAAGCGTATATGCGTGGACAAATTATCTCTCATAGTATCTCGATCAAGAAACAGCATAAAGAACAAAAAAAGAAATTAATGGACAGAATACTAGAAATAGATCGTGAGTATGCAAGTTTCCCCTCACCAGAATTGTATAAGAAGAGGCTCTCTCTCCAGTCAGAATTTCAGTTACTTTCCACCTCAGAGACTACTGATCGGTTGAGGCGGGCAAAATCCACATATTATGAGCATGGAGAGAGAGCAGGTAAAGTCCTGGCTCGGCAAATTAAAGAAACAACAGCATCAAGACTGATAACGGAAATTAGGAAAGATACAGGACAAAGTACATTTGACCCACAGGAAATAAATAATATTTTTAAGAGATTTTATGTCAAAATTATACTCCTCAGAATCTATTAATGACCCGGCATGTATAGAGCAGTTTTTTGAATCACTTGACATTCCATCTTTAAGTATGGAAGACAGAGATATCTTGGAACAACGGCTAACTATTAATGAAATAAAACAAGCAATATCCAGTATGCAAAGTTCAAAGGCCCCAGGTCCGGACGGTTTCACAACCGAGTTTTATAAATCTTTTAGTGATCAAATCTCTCCGTACTTTTAGAGGTCTTTAATGAATCACTTGAGAAAGGCTGTTTACCACCAACATTTTATCAGGCAAATATTTCTTTAATACACAAGGTAGATAAAGACCCTTTAGACCCTGGTTCATATAGACCTATCAGTCTTCTTGATGTTGATAATAAAATACTGGCCAAGGTTTTGGCCACTCGTCTTGAAAAAGCTCTTCCAACTGTGATCTCCCACAGATCAAACAGGATTCATCAGAAATCGTCTTTTATTTTTTAATATTAGAAGATTATTAAATATTATATACACACCTAGTCCCAATCCCTCCCAACCCGAGGTACTTATTTCTATGGATGCAGAAAAAGCGTTCGATAGGGTTGAGTGGGATTACCTCTTCGCCACTCTGGAAAAATTTGGGTTTGGTTCTAATTTTATTTCATTTATTAAATTGTTATATGCCCACCCCCAAGCTTCTATACAAGTGAATTATATTTGATATTGTTATTTTCAATTAAATCGCTCTACAAGACAGGGATGCCCTCTGTTCACCCCTGCTATTTGCTTTAGCAATAGATCCCTTATCAATTTCTTTACGTGCATCTACAACCTACAGTGGAATAATGAGAGGGGGGAAAGAACACAAAAAGTTTCATTATATGCTGACGACTTGTTAGTTTACATCTCCAAACCCTTTACAATCAGTGCCAACCATTATGTCAATCTTAGATAAATTTGGGAAAATCTCAGGGTATAAGATTAATTTTTCAAAAAGTGTTATGTTTCCGATCAACCCTAAGGACCAACTTGAAGCAATTTCCTCCTTTCCTTTAAAATAGTAAACTCATTTAAATACCTAGGAATTACCATAACTAAATGCTTTTCTATGCTTTATAAAGAAAATATTCTGAAGTTGTATGAATACACACAACAGATTTTTAAGAAATGGTCCAAACTTTTTATTTCTTTAGCAGGTCGTATTAATATGGTGAAAATGAGTATTTTTGCCCAAAATATTTATTTGTTTTTCAGTGTATCCCAGTTTACATTACTAAATAATTTTTTAGAAATTTGGATAGAATAATCACCCAATTTATTTGGAATAACAAAACCCCCAGACTCAAGAAGATATATTTACAGAGGATCAAACTGAAAGGAGGGATGGGTCTGCCTCATTTCCAATTGTATTATTGGGCATGTAATATAAGAGCACTCTCATTTGGCTTACAGGAGGGGTCAACAGAGTGGTGTGATATGGAAAATAAATCATGCTCACCTTCCTCTTGGCCAGCTTTAATTTATTCAGCTTTGTCTGCCCCCCACTCTAACTCGACTAAATAATCCGGTGGTTTCCAACTCTCTCAAAATTTGGAACCAGATAAGAAAACACTTTAAATGGCCGATGTGCTCTATTTTAAGTCCTTTAAACGGCTAAACATTCATTTCCCCCTTCCCAAATTGATTCAATATTTCAGACCTCTCAAAAAAGGAATATGTTCCTTCCAAAATTTGTTTATTAATAAATGCTTTCCAACATTTCAACAATTACAACAGATATTCCATCTACCTAATTCACATTTTTTTTAAATATCTACAAGCTCGCAGTTTTGCTCAAAAGAATTTCTCATCATTTCCTAATGAGCCATTAGCCTCTCAGATGGACTCACTGTTTTTACAGGATCCTTTTATTAAAGGAGGAATATCCATTATATATATTATATTTTATAAGTTGTAATGGTTAGAATGTGATGTTTATTTAGGGTATGCATGGGGGGATGATCTTGGAATAGACATTGCAGACTGGCAATGGGAAGAAGCACAGGAACGGGTTCACTCTTCTTCTTTGTGCATTAGACATGGTTTGATACAATTCAAGATCTTACATAGACTTCACCTGTCTAAACTAAAGCTTTCAAAGATGTTTTCTTCGGTGGACCCAATATGTGACAGATGCAGTCAAGCACCAGCTTCACTAGGACATATGTTCTGGAATTGTCCTAATATTCATAATTATTGGATTTCAGTTTTTCAATTACTATCAAAGGTATTGGAAAAACCACTAGATCCAGACCCAATTCTGGCTATTTTTCGGTGCCAGTAGTGACATTGTGGAGCTCTCTAAAAATCAGTGTATTGTGCTTGGAGTTGTTACACTCTTGGCACGTAGATTGATTTTGCTTAATTGGAAACAAAAAAATCCACCTCACTGCTCTGTCCTGATTAAAGATATTATGCACCACCTTCAGCTTGAAAAGATTAGATTTTCTTTAAAAAAACAAGACTGATCAGTTTTATGCAGTATGGAAACCTTTTATTAATTATTTTAATAAGACAGCAATAATTAAACCCTAATCTCACAATCCCCCCCACCCTCCCTTTTTTTTTTTTTTTTTTGTTTTTTTTTTTTTTTTTTTCTTTTCTTTTCTCTCTTCTTTCCTTTTTTCCCTTCTATATCATTTTCTGAGTTCAAAAATAAATCATTTACATATGGAAGAATATTATTGCACATTGTATCAGCAAAGTGAATTTTGTTGGATTTTTCTTTCTTTGTGCCAATGTTAAAAAACCAATAAAGAGAATGTTCAAAAAAAAAAAAAAAAAAATGAGTTTTGAGTAAAAGCCCAATATAAATCTTATTTATTGTCTTATGTAGCATGATGCTACAGTGTGCATGAATGGTCACGTAACACGCGCTTTCGGTCGTGTAGTATGAACAGACATCTGCATATGATCGGAACTCCATGCAGCTCCCGCACTACTCTCAATGGGAAATGAATGAATTCTGGTCAGTCGCTTTGTTTCAAAGCCGGCTTGAAATGCAGTGGAAACGTTAGTATGAGGAAGATCGCTTTCATTTTAAAGCAAAAACACACCAGTGTAAAGGTAGCCTTACATCTAAGGGGGCTGGGATGCATTGTGGTATTTGAGTTTTGAGGGTGTTAGCTTTTATTTTTGATTGACTTGACGTGGACCGATGTGCAGACCAATCAGTGTATTACAGTACTGCGATGTCAAACACTGATCTGCGACGTGCCACTTCTAATCGAACACACCTAGTGCTGCAGGCTTATTGGCTCACTGATGTTGATGAGATTAACCCGTTAGTCAAGACACCACATGTGAATAGGGTAATATTTTAACTAGAGCCCGACTGATATTGTTTTGCCAATTTTATCGGCCGATATGAGCCTGTGCCATACATACATTATTATTATTATGCACGATATTGGATTTTTGCCGATATCCGATATTTTTCATCTTGAAGCTTTGAAATTAACTATAAATAAACATATCAATTGCTGCATTTTTCCCCCAGAAAGATGCAGTGGTAACCTTACCATTTTATTTTAAGATTTTACATTTCACATTTGTAAATGGTCTAAAGCAAAAGGGTTGTAAAAATTCTGAAAATCTTTTAGAGCTCATAATTTGTTTAAAAAATATATAACATATTACATAATGTATAAATCAGTATATATTAAATTATTTCTTATCTTTTTTCATGTAAGCTTTAGCTTCTGACCTTTAAATCAAAACATACTCGTGATTTTATGACATCAATTAATGCTTTATTTAATCATAAATGCTAGGGGTGCAAGAAAACATTGATACACGCGAGTATCACGATATTTTGTTTGGCGATACTGTATCGATTCTCAAAAACGGAATAGCGATAAAAATAAATAAATAAATAAAATCATACAAGATTTATGGCAGTTGTTTCATTTTGAGTTTATATCCCGGCCGCTAGAAGGCAGTCTTCCTTTCTGGACAAATCCTGAGTGACAGGATATACTAGCATTAAGGCACGCTACTAATGTTAGCGTTAATATAGTTCACTGCTAGTAATAGAGGAGGAAAGAATTGTACCAGTTCCTGTTTCGGTGTACAAAGCTGAAGTGTGCCTTCATTTGGGCTTTTGTGGTAACGTCCACCGCGGGACCATGGCGCGCATGCCGCCTCGGTTCTGCCGATTGCCGCATCCCATGAGAAGATGCTCGCGCAGGGCGCAGCGGGTGATAGGGTCGCCTCGCGGCTGCAGCTTTCGCTCATTTTGGGGGCGCTTTGTGTAGTTGGGGCGGTGCTCGCGTCGCAGTCTCGGTGATTCCACGCGGAACATAAATACAAACTGAAAAACCTGTGAAATCCAAGTGGAAAGGTTCACCATCTGTTTTTATTTTATTGTTTTACAATTGTTTTGTTTTCTTTAGGAATACTGTAAGCACTTTATTTTTTCATTGATATGAAGCAATGTAATTATTTTGTTCAGATCAAAATGTTATGACATTGTATGTTACAATTGTAAACTTAAACTGTGAAGCTTTAAAGCAGGGTCTAAAAATATATATGGTCTTTTTAATAAAATACATTTTATACGTATTATACATTTAACTAAAGGATCCTGCAAGCACTTTAATTTTCCCCCCTTTACTCGTACTGCACAAAAGGTGGTTTAATAACGTTGAATATTACAGGGACTGATTATTGCAAATGCAGATCCCACTGTGTTCTGGTTAAATTAATTTTATTTATTTATTGCTAAGGTTTGCATATTGTGGTGTTCTTAATGACAGCTTTCCTTAAAATACATACTATTCCTAAAATAAGAAATATCCAAATATATCGCCTTGCTTACAGTATCGCAATGTATCGCAACATTTCGTATTGCAACCCCTGTATCGTGATACATATTGTCTCACCAGATTCTTGCCAATACACAGCCCTTTACAGTATCGCAATGTATCGCAAACATATCGTATCACAACCCCTGTATCGTGATGACCAAAAGCCCCCCCTATGGAATTAAAACTCCTTACCGAGTGGGCATTAGGACCTGGGGGAGGCTGCACTGCTGCCACTACACTTGCTATTACTGTTTTAAAATTTCATACACCGAACGCCTCATTCTTTATGTGCATTCTCAGATTAAATGTTGCGATCCAAAACAGTGAATCTAATCATCATTCAGACAAAACTTTGCTTCAAGAATGAGCCACACTGTTGACGTGATCTAATTGCTAGCACACCCTGAGCACATGTGAGTAAACGCATTCCTCTAATTGTAGAGATTGTTAACCATCCATTCATCATATCAACGTGCAATATGCAAAATTAAGAATTTGAATCATTGGAATGTGATGATCGAATATAGGTGCTGGTGGTCGGCGGGCGGATAATTTGAAGCAGCGGACTCGGGTGAAGTTTGATCTCTACACTGACCCTCGGGTGAAGTTTGATCTCTACACTGACCTGGGTCACCAGTAACAAACAATGGAGGGCGCTTTGCTGGACAAACAAAGTAATTATATCATTTAGAAGCGTTTCATCTGCGTTGTATGTTCTAAAAAAAAAAAAAAAATTCATATCTGCGTCATATTCGCCGATACCGATATGTCTGGAACGGGCTCATATCGGCCGATAAAATTGGCAAAACAATACCAGTCGGGCTCTAGTTAAAATATTACCCTATTCGCATGCGGTGTCTTGACTTAACCAAAACATTTGACTGTTTTGAATGTGTGTTGCTACATAATGTTTACTGTTTTTTTTTTTTTTTTTTTTTTTTTTTAATAGTAGGCAGCATTCTATGCATACTACACCATAAGAAGTGTGCTAGTATTCTTTACCAATGATGGTGTTCCGGACTTCGATTTTTAAATTAGTAGATGAGGTTCAAGTGAAGCTCTCATATCAGCGCTCCTTCTGGCATGTTTGTGGGAAATACTATTATCAGGAGCTGAATTTCCATTCCCCGCCCCTGCCTTCACAGGGAGGAAGTTCAAGAGAAGTAATCCAAGCTCTTTTTATTTGTTGGAAAAAACAAATACTACTTCTTATTTGCCCTACTGATCTTCATGGATGCTGACAGAAACTGTTGGACTCTTAGCATGGTAAAAGCGGTTGTTTCTAAAATTCTGAACCAAAAATAATATTGTAATTATCTTGTAATGGTAATTGTTGATTTTTGATTAATCCCATTAAGTTAACATGCATTTATTTAGAATTATTGCATTCCTATTTAAGTCCACTCCATCTGTTTGACGTGCGCTATGGCACTCCTTTAGTAAAATCTGTGACGTTCAAATGAGATTATACTTTACTAAGTTGATATACTGTCCAACCTTTGTGTCATATTTGAAAAGATATTGAAAAGCAGGATTTAACAAACCATTGAATGAATTGCCAAAAACTAGTACAATCCACAGCAAATGCTCTTCAACACTCTGTTAGTTCCCAAGCCCCCCCTTGAGGATGCTAATTTTCCATTAGCATAGCCAGTTTGGCCTAAATTGGGAGCAGATGCTTCTGCAAGGCCGATCCCACTCCTTCCTCCCGTTTGTTATGTCTGTTTGAGGAAGCTATACGACCTTGGCTCAGACAATATGAAGAGAACCCAAGGCCAGAAGCAGTGCTAAATGTATTCAGGCACAGGAAGAGCGTGTACAAGGTTCATTAGCTGTATACCTACTTGTTCTGTTTGGACTAAATATAGTTTATGCAATAGCCTAAGCAGTTTGTGCATTAATAAACAGGTTATTTTAAGGCAATGATTAAGTGCCTGATAGGCATAGTGTCCCTATGAGCAATAGTGAATGGACACTTCCATGTCATTGGACATATTTTTATCTCGCTACACTTTTAAAAATAAAGCTCCCATAAAAGGGGATTTTCCTCTATTTAAAAAAAGGCAGCTGCTGTTTGCACTAAGTGTATATAGGGATAGAGGCTATTTACACTAAGTGAAAATAGCATATTTTCTTAGCGATATATGCTATTTACACTAAGTGCAAATATCTATAGATTCTATTTACACTATGTTAAAATAGCAGGATTTTCTGCTATTTATTCTACTTATTGCAAATAGTGGCAATTATCTGCACCTCAGTATTGTAGTACATTATAAAACCGTATGCAATAATAACTTATTGAGTGTAAATTTTAATTTGAATTCAGATTATTAAATGGATGCCACCTTGCTGGGACAATAAAGCCCTCCGTACACCTACCCTAACCCTACCTGATACTTTATTTTCAACTTTTTGATTATTTCCTTCATTTTCATTGAAAATAAATGCTGTTCTTATGTGATTTGAAATTTGAAAAGGGAGAAAATAGTTTGCCAAAAGGCGGATTCGAACCCGGTCGATCGCGTCAAAATGAGTACGACACACGTGTTACTATCTGCGCCACTGGAGCTGACGACTGTCTTTTGTAATGTTGACTAGCTGAACCAAACGTTGGTGGGCGGAGTTAGTGTAAATAGCCTCCGCCAACAAGGCTGGCTATTTGCACTTAGTGTAAATAGACACTCCGTTAAAAAAAGGTTCTTTATTGGAATTTGTTTTAATGAATAACCTGTAACATCCATGTAACCTTTCCATGCACAAACATTTCTATATGGTGGAAAAGAGATTATTCAGATATTCCTTACACGAAGAAATGGTTCTTTGAGAGCTGTTCACTGAAAGGTTCATTGAGGTACCCAAAATAGTTCTTCTTTGGGATTGGATGAATATTTTTATAGTTCCTTTAACCATTGGTGGAAAAACCGGATTTGATTTATTTATAGGAACATTAGTTAATAGGGTCTAGTAGGCCCTTAACCACCACAATAGGAACTCCTAGTGACGTAGATGTATATTAATTGGCTGAATGCATGCCATACAAAACAGTAGCACCCACCATTTTGAAAAAAGCCATGTAAACACACAGTTTACATATACTTACTCTATGAACTAACTCCGCAGATATGGAAAACAGAAATAGATGGACCTTTAGTTATTGACATTGTTGAATGTAACACTTAAATGATGTCACTGTCAGCTGGCTTATGTCCCTTCAAAGTTCCTACCAGCAGTGCGAATGCAATACTTAGTTCTAAAAAGGTCACCCTGGTCGCTACTACCCAGGTCAAATGCCTCTACGTTCTTAAAAATAAAGGTTCTTTATTCGCATCAGTGGTTCCACAAAGAACCTTTACCTTTTCATTCCACTAAAGGTTCCATCTGTGTTTCATTAGCTCTGTACTTGTACTCTGCATATTGACAGTAAAGTTGAATCTAAAAAAAAATCAATGCCAATAAAGAACCTCAACATTCAACCAGAAACAAATTAGTGGGAGGACCTGGGTGACTGTGGCATCATTTTTGTGTGTGTGACTCCACCCAGACTGGGGCAGAGAAGCTTCTGCCTTACCTAGGTTGCCTTAGGCAGACAAAGACGCTCAGAAGTGAGGCTGGGCTACGCTGGCTTCTTCTGTGAATTGGAATACAGGATTACTGTTCCTGGGCAGATGTCTTAACTGTAGAGGCCAAGGAGTGTTGGGTCGCAACAGGTTGCTGGCAAGACCATAGTGAAATGTTTATGGAATATATTTTGAATTGCCTTTGCTTAGTTTTTTGGATTGAACTTGAGGGCCTGTGCCATGTAGAGCAGAGACTGGATAAACTAGTTTCTTCTCTGGCAAGACTGCTGTCTTTGGTTGTCTTCATTTGTTGTAACAAAATTGTGCTGTTACTGACTACAGTTGTTGGCTCTATTTGATTTCATGTCTTGTTCTTTGCAGTTTACAGACAGCAGCCGCCAACATTCCGTGCTGCAAGGGTGACCCCAAAATGTCTTCCAACGGTGATCTGCAAGACGTTGGGAGCTGGGACAGCTTCTGGGAGGTAAGTATCCCCAACCGCAAATGCACATATGCACACAAATCTTCCTTGCAGAGTGGGCCGCATACTGTGGTGTCCAGCCAGGGAGTTAAAGACTACAGGAACAGATCCTTGCAGACCTGACATTTCCATGAGCTTTCTCAGAGGTTTCCGCCCTGGCAAGATTTGTAGTAGTTGTACCCCCTTCTCCACTGTTTCTTCAAACATGCTTGGATCAGGTCTATACTTGCCTTGGAGAAAACTAACAGATGTAAAGTGCTTTTAGATAGTAAAGTGAAATGTTTATTTTGCCATCATACTCGTCACTGTAATGCAGAGAGTAATTTAGGGGAGAATGGGGAGATTGTGCTACTATGTAAGATGTGTTGCTCCCCTAATCTAACAAACTGTGCTTATTGTTTTTTTTATCATTATGTATTTAGTAAGGGCCCTTCATATACAGCAGCCTGCAATTGAAAGATGTGCATGAAAAAAATATATGCTATAAGTTTATAATATAATATAAATTTTGTCACAACCATGTGTAAAAAGTTCAAATGTATTGGTCAATTGACATTGTATAAAACTGTAACAATATAAAGATTAGCCAATTATTTATTTATTTTTAAATGGTAGCTAGGGTAAAGTTTGCCAAATGCTTTGGGGTAAGCTGTGTCAGTGGCTCACTAATAGCTAGTGATTGTGAGCTTTGCCTTCAAATGCAGGAAATGTCATTACAAACACTATTAGAAAATGTTACAATTGCTTTACTTCTAGTGTTCTGAATATTAATAAATGTAAATAATCTGCAGCAAAATAAGACTTTTGGAATTGGATAGTGTACTAGTAAAATGAATTTTTCTAATTTATTTTTATATTTTTATTTGAGAAATAAACAATTCATATATTTCCTTATAATTCAGCTTACCCCAAGTTTTCTGAGATTTTGTTATAAAGGCCATGCTTTTGTAGATCCTTTTTTTCTCATTTCATTTGATAACAGAAGTATAAATACTGTTCTGTTTAATTTCATTTCGGTTTTAAGTTAGAGTCATAATGAATCTAATTCTAAAATCCTACATTCCTACATTTAACCTTTTCACTGATAATCCATGGTGTTAACTGTTGTGACAAGATCATTGAGTCAGTGAGTTCAACTTGAGAACCGGATCAGTCAGATTTAGAAATGGAATGACTCTAACATGACTTTCGTTTGTCAGCCTGGGAACTACAAGAGGACGGTAAAACGCATTGACGATGGCTACAAAAACTATGCAATGAGCTGGTCAGCTGCTTCCAGGAGCGGGCCAAGATTGAGAAGGCTATTCCCAGCAGCTGAGTGACTGGGCCAGGAAATGGAGGGGTGTTGTGGAGAAAGGTGAGCGTGACTTTTAAGTCTCATCGTTCATCCTCCTTAGATAGATGCATATCCCTCTACAGTTACATCAACACATTCTGTTCCCATGAGCTGATAAGTGCTTCTGTCAAACCCTTAATAGCTGCACAGTAGTTTCTAAGTTTGGGGAAAAGGAGGTATGAAAGTGTAATATGGAGTTGTGTCATCATGTGTCAGTGATCTATCACTTTATATCATTCATCATTCCTTTAGCAACCGGTGTATATTGGATATACTGGATTTTGACTACACTACCTGCATTCATGTGTTTTGAGCACTTTGCAAAAATAACAGCAAAACAGTAAATCCTAAATTGCTGATTTGAAAAATAAACTGTAAATGTATGCAGTTTAAACAAACCACAGTATTTTGGATTGACCTTATGAAAAGTCAAAGGATATGAATGGATTAACCTCCCAGTGAGACCCTCAGGCTGGCCACATATTCACTAACTAGACCACGTGACCTTAAATGGCAGACACACAGACCTACAATTATTATACAGTAAATTTAGGCTTTTAAGCAATTATCCAGTGGTTTTGAGCTGACAGATAAAGCTAAATTCTTATTTCTGTCCTGCAGGCCCACAGTCTGGGACTCTGGAAAAGGCCTGGCATGCTTTCATGAATGCGGCAGACAGACTGAGTGAGATTCATATGGAGCTAAAAGAGAAACTGGTTGTTGAGGACAGCGAAAAGATTAGAAACTGGCAGAAGGATGCCTTCCACAAGCAAATGATTGGTGGATTCCGTGAGACCAAAGACGCCGATGAAGGCTTCCGCAAGGCCCAGAAACCCTGGGTCCGAAAACTGAAGGATGTGAGTCTCCTCCTGTGCAGAATACAAAGCCATTAGTATGGATTTCATCCATTAAACAATGGCAAAGAATTTTTGTTGGTGTTGTTGTTTTTTGTTGCGTTTGTTTTCTTTTTTTTCTTTTTTTAAATTGGCAGCTCACCCAAAATTATCTGATCTGATGTTATCATCTACTCATCGTAATGGCACTTGACTGTCTTTTTTTATGGAATGTAAGTTTAGTTGAAACTGAAATCTTTTTTTTTTCCTTCATACAACTAGTAGATGGTAATCAGTGACCAGTGATTGTCAAGTTGACCAAATGACAGATGACTGGCCCATATGATTTGTTCGTTATATTTCAAGTCTTCTAAGGCCATATGATAGCTTAGTATATAGTTTGACCACCAAACATGTTTGGTATAACATTGTTGAATAAATGATGGCAGAATCTTTATTTTTGGGTTAGCTGTCCTTTTAAACAATGTTTTAAGAGAATCATGTTTGTACTTACAGTAACAGTATATTTTGTAATTATTAAATAATATGGCTGTGTAAATATCTTCTCTGCGGTAGGTGGAGTCTACCAAGAAAGAGTTTATCATCAAGCCCGGAAGGAAGAGCGCACGGCATTGACCCGTGAATCTCATGCCAAGGCTGACCCCACCAAATCCCCAGAAGAGGTCCGCAAGTTCACAGAGCGCCTGGAGAAATGTACCCAAGAGGCAGAGAAGGTAGCATGAGAAAAAGCATAGACACAACAGTTTTTCAGTTTTATTAAGGATTATGGTCATTTTCACGTTGGTAATTACTGTATTAGCTTGTTTACAACTGTCCATGTCTAGTCTGAAGGAGATGGGTGGGGATTGAAATGACAGAATTTCCATAAACTTAGACAAGATAAGGCTTGTTTTGTTGCTTGTGGCAATAGTATGGCCCCTGTGACGATGTCTTTCGACTTGTTGTGACAATGCAAAATTATGGGTGTGAATAACATGTTGTTGAATGTGTAGTTTCATTCATAAAAATATACTTCCTGCAGTTTCTGTCTCCTCAGAGGGAAACATCACCTGATTTCATGTCTTTAAAAGGATTTTGCTCAAATTTTTCTATAATTTATAAAAGCAGACTTTATTTTCTGTTTATAGAGTCGTGAAATTCATTTGCATTTCATTAAGCACATGCTTTGATCCAAAGTGACTCATAAATGAAGAAAGTTGTACAGCTTGCATTTCAGATTCAACAACTCTCGATCCAAACATTGTGAATATGCACTGGTCCATTAGATGTGTTCTTAGTATACTGAACAGGAAATTATTATCTTTGGAATTGACCTTGTGAAATGTGTCCCATGACTCTGTCCCATGAACTTGCACATTTGTTTGGATGTTTTCCCTCAGGCTAAGGAGCGTTATGAGAGAGCCCTGGAGGAGCTGAATCGCTCTAACCCACGTTACATGGAAGACATGGAGCAGTGTTTTTGAAATCACACAGGAGGCAGCAGAAAAAAAGAGGCTTCGCTTTTTTAAAGAAGTGCTGCAGGACATACACCAGCACATGGACCTCTCCAGCAATGATGGGTTAGTCTCTCTGCTTCACTGTCTACTAGATACTTATCTTCTTGGACAGCATCCTAATCAAAATATTTGATTTGAAACTCGACAACAAATCACATGCACCACACAAACACTGCTTCAGTAATTTAGAGTCCAGTAGAGTCTAATGCTGCTAATGACTCTTTACTATGCATAATAAATATATAGTACACACATTGTAAAAAAAATTTTAATTAGATTACAGCATTTTAAATCAGTATGTTTTAATATTTAATATAGTATGCATATATTAATAATCTGCATTTTCCTTGACTTTAACCAACTTCTTGGCTAATAATTCTCACTGGCTTGTCACTATTTGGAAAAATAGGCTAATTTTATTACAATAAATTGTTTTCGTTGAGTCAGTACTTTTTGAATTAATATAATTTGTCAAGATTTCTCTGTCTGGCATCTTAGATTTTTTTTTTTTTATGGTAGCACTTTATTTTACAGTCCTGCTCCGCATGTACATACTATGTACTTGTCATAATATTTACAAGTACTGGATAAAAACTAGGTACTTACCCTGAACCTATCCCTAAACCTAACCCATGTAGTTATAATATCAGTTACTTTCTTAGGTAAGTACAGTTACGTGCACATATTGTAAATAAAATGCAACCAATTTTGTTTACTGAGCTTGATGTAGTGGATTCTGGAGTTGCTTTTTCCTATTTTTAATAGGAATAGATATTTTCATTGGTACCTTTTGGAATTGGATAGAATAATGTACTTACAGGTGACATTGCTTTTAGCTGAGTTTATCCATGAAGATTTAATTATCTTAGAAGGCAGCAGAATTTATCTTCCAGTTGTTTTTAGCAGTCTACAAAAGCTGTCTAGTTGGGTGGCATGCTAGAGTTTTGAAACCGAGCCACTGAGAGATTGACAGGCACAGATTTCGACACCGTTTTGAGTTGTTCAATTTAAACTGACATGAGACAAATGGGGAGCTCTGTCTCAAACTTTACTCAATGTCAAATCCTGATTTATATCAGCAATTTCAGTAACCTCAGGCTCTTAAAAACAGTTTCCGGTCATTTGTGTGTCTCATAGCTAAAAACTTAAATAAATGAAGAATGTTAACCATTAATAAGTGCTTATTTGTTTTTCCAGGCCCTCTGTTATCGTTATGTTTACTTACTGAGGAATTCTGAGCGTCTCGTTGACTATTAACCAGAAAGCTAGGGTAACTTCATGTATCCTTTTTGTTTTTTAATCAGTGAACAAATACCTCCTTTCATTTTGTGTTTCGGTGTTAGTTTAACCAGCGTGGAGTTACGTGTTCAGAATAGCAACAAAAACAACACCCTTCAGACCTGTCTCTGCAGTTTTGCACAATTGTTTACTTTTGTTGAGCTGTAATTACAGGGCTGGTGCTGAGCTGTGTGGTAATCATATATAGCATAGTTTCATGTACAGGAATCTTTGTGCTTACTTTATCCCTCCCTCATTCTTTGTATTTCCATGGTACTTAATGTTCCTGCCTCTTTTGTTCTGTTAGCAGTGGTTATGAATCTAAAAACTAGATTTTTTACTTTTTTTTTTTTTTTTTTTTTTTTTTTTTTTTTGCTTGTCCAAACAAAACTCATCAACAGGATACTAAGGTATAGTGGGTGGTTTTAGCATATTACTATGCGGCCACTAGGGTCTATGCCCATCCCAAGTATCTATGGCTCATTTTCCTCTGGTGCACTCTTTTAAGAAAATAATGTGCAAAAGTTGTACCTGTAGGGGTACAACAGCTTGTCACTGGGCAGTACCCTCAAAAGGGTATCTTTTTGTACTTTTACAACTAAAAGGTTCATAGTAGTGCCTAAAAGGAGACGTATTTAGATTTTCAACCAGCTTTGTATTGTTACAAATACAGTGTCGTTAGCAGTGGTGGACAGTAGCAAAGTATTTTTACTTTGTTACTGTACTTGAGCAAATTGTTCAAGTATCTGTGCTCTATCAGAGTATTTTTGTTTTGGGAAACATTTAGTTTTTCCTTCATTACATCCCCAAAGCATAATATCATACTTTTATAGCATAGTCTGCTTCGCTTTATAAAAACAAAGTTCCTTTGACCTGTAGAAATCGCCTCCTCTGAAATGCAAGAGCAATGAACCTGTTGAAATGGTTTTACAAATCACACTGAACTCTTCATTTGTGAATCTAACTGATCTGATTGCTGCAGTTCTCAAGTCAGCAACTCACTGATTCATCAATCCATTCAGAATGACTCCAAATGAGCTGTGGATCTTAGGAGCTTGAATGTGCGTGCGACTGATGCTGATTTTGAGTATTAATTATTGTAAATTAAAATAATTTTAGGTATTTGTACTGACAGTTATTTGTAGACTAGGCTAAATCTGCTGCAAAAGGGGGAGCTGTTTTAATCCCATTGAAATGCAATGTGATGTCTGTACATTGCATTTATATACTATTTACACAAATGGATTTTTTCCTCATTTGTAAATAACAGGGGTATATTTAACATTTGTTTGCATATTTGCATGATCAGTAACAAACTGAAGTTTTATATTTTGATAGTGTATGCTTTTGCCGATCAATACATATTAATTGTCTGCACAAATCTGTCTTATTGGCTTAGTGGCACCAAAATCCAAAATGCGTTATGGTTGTCAAGGTTTTGGCAAAAGGGAATGACATAACCATTTTCCTCTCTTTTTTTCTAGTCATGTAACACCAATTAAAATAATAAATAAAAATCACATTTCTGCTGCTAAAATACCCTTGTTTTAGTAAAAGCTTGTATTGCCAGTGGTGCATTACCGTTTACGTAAATATATGTCTACTACAACAAGGTACTTATATAAGGTAATGTACTAAATTGTCTCTTAAACGGAATGGTACTTGTTTTTTGACACTATGCAGGATGTGTCTAAAAAAATTTCTGTGTCAGGGGCGTTAAAGGTATGACCCGTATTAATAGCAATGTTTGTCTTGGCAACAACCATCATTTAAAGTTGATGATGTTGGCTGTGTTTTTTAAACACACACTTCCTTGTGCATAAATAAAGCCTGTCCTGACAGAGTTTGTGGAAAATCCCCATGCAGATTTCGAGGCCTGTTCCGAGACCTCAGCCAGACCATCAACGCAGCCAATGACGCCGAGGACCTCAGGTGGTGGAGGAACACCCATGGGCCCGGCATGAGCATGAATTGGCCCCAGTTAGAGGTATAGTAAGTTCTCTGCTCTGCAAAATACGGTTTTGTTTAGAATATTTGCTACATCACAGAATGCCAGGAAACACACAAACCAGACTGCAAACATAAACGGTAACATTTGCTTAGAAAAGATACAGCATTTAATGACCAAAACAGTGCTGTGGAGTTGTCAGCCATAGAGCAGTTTTGGGCCCCGGGCTCCAGTGGTGGTGAATTTCTAATGGGCTGAGCATGAATGAGCTGTTGTCTTTGCACAGCCCATGAGTGGGTTCTGGAATGTCAGATCCCTCTCCCTAATGCCAATCCTTCCCATCCCTCCCCACAATACGAACACACACAGACACACAGTGGCAGTGTCAGCATCTCCATTTGTGTAAATGAGGTTTGTACATAACACAACTGTGTGTGTACAGATGTGTCATGGAATCTGAGTGTCTGAAATTTAGAAATCCTCCATGGTGTGAATGTTTAATTGAGCAGTAGGAGAGTGAATAGCAGTCACAGAGCTAAAACTAAGCTTTTAGTCAGGTTTGCCCAGGTAAGTGACACCTCTAGAGGAAACTTCTGGCATCCTCCCTGTTCTGCCAGCACACTGGAGTCCTTTGTGTGGCTGTAAAAATGCACAGACTTGCTCTCCCTGCACAGTGATAGAAGGCTGACTGGACGATGGTCCCACATGTGACTGTGAATGTCATAGTCACATTGTGTGACTGATCTGTATTCTTGTTCTGCTTTAAGGCAGAGTTATTTACACACACACACACCAAACAGTATATTTTTGTTTTGAACTTGTGTTTTATTAATAGGGAAAACTGGATGTGAAGTAATGCAGTGACAGTATAATGTAAATGCCTTTTTATAGCATTGCCATTGCTTATTGCTTGTAAAACACAAAATCCTGTAAAATTTGCGTGCACACATTATGTTCTATTATTAAAATAATATATAAGATTATTTATACTTTAAAAACACAAATGTTTGCAAATGATTGATTTTCACATTTCATGTTTTAACAGGAGTGGTCGCCAGAAGCAAACCGTTCCATCAGCCGAAGAGACAGAAAACAGTCGTTCTGATGACGTGGTCACTCTGACTAATATTGTCTCCGCGGGAGATGAACCCCCGAAGACTCCACAGGAAACTACGAGGTACATCTGATTACTGCATGCTCATATGCTCATGCGCAAAGAAAATATTTATATCTTTTATAATTATGTTTGCATTTAAATAAAAAAATGTAAATGTAAAAACAATGTAGTTCATTTAAAAATAATTTGAAAAATGTAAATTATTATTTAAAAATGTGTTCAGTTATAGATAGATAGATAGATAGATAGATAGATAGATAGATAGATATAAAAATAGTTTGATAGATGTATATTTTTATTTATAAATTTTATTTTAATTAATGCATTTAACCCTCAATCAAGTTTAATTTTTTGGACCTTTAAATTCAACATTTCGGCCCCTTTTAACAGTTCAGTTCTTTGTGGGGAAAAAAAGTTGATTAAACTGGTGACAACTGAGTTTTTAGAAATTAAAGCAATTGATCTAATAAATGTGTATTTAATTTTTTGTAAAAATCAGGCCAATATAATGACTAATACAATTTAATGATATCAAATAAGGTGCACCAAAAATTGGTGCAACATGAAAACAATATTTCCTCAAAATTATTTCAAAAATGTAGATTTGTCAGCCACCCAAATATAGATACACAGATTCTTGAGTTTCATATTCTGCTACAATAATAATCCAACTTTTAATTACAGTGTTGTATTTAGAAGTGGAGGGTTGCTATTGTTTTGTTTTTTTTAATTATCCTGGCAACAGCTCTTCCCTGAGGGCTTCACTCACTGCTTATAGAACCAACAACACCAATTAGCACTTAGTCAGCATATTCAAACTGTTTGTGTACATATGTGTTTGTGTGTGTCCATGCTTTTTTTTTTTTTTTTTTTTTTTTTTTTTTTTTTTTTTTTTTGTTAAGGTATTAGCTAAATGAAGTGCCTGGAAAGAACCAAGAAGGTCTGGTACAGATACTATAGATGGCTCATGTTTGTGTGTTGTATCTGAATCTCTCTCACAGGGAACACGAGCACACAGGAGAATGCCTGTTTAATTGCAGTATTAAATGTGGCCTTCTGCAGCTTCCTGCTTATTAGTGTGGTCTCTGTTGACTCTTAAACCCACAGGTGGCTTGAGGCGGATGGCTATTACGAGAACCTAAGAGGCTATGCACCAGGAGTGTCAGTGCAACTTTCTCTTTTTATTGACCTCCTCTCTAAGAGTACAAACAACAGCTCTGTTCTAAAACCTAGTAAGCATCCTACCTAGACAGTATTTTAAGGAATCATGGATACACGCCTTACACAAAGGTTGCTGCAAAAGTAGGCAGCAATGTTATGCAGTAGTGATACACAGACTCCGGCAACCGAAAAGATTTAGTCAGAAATTCATCTTTGGTTTTCATCGTTGATTAAAACTGTGACATTCAGTTAGCGCTTCTCAGACGGCAGCTTTTGACTGTGTCAGTGGCTATTTTGTGAATGCAAAGTGGATAAGCTACAACAGATAAATAGGGTTGGGTACTGAAGACCGGTTTCCAATGTGGCACCGGTACCTATGTAACCGGTATGTACCGAACCGAATCAGAACACAGATTTCGGTGCCTCATTTCAGTGCCTCATAAGTGCATGAGCGATCGATTGAAATATTTGTCCTGGTTCTCCGAAATGTACGCAAGAAGCATGGGCGTCTCTAGGCTTTTTTTAGCAGTGCTATAGCTCCATAAACTGCACACAAATGCACAATCGCCTCAGAGTCAGTCCCCTTAAATTTCATATGAAAACGGCGGCAGACCGGTGTCCTCCCTGTCTTTCAGCTCGCTCTTCAATCGGCAGACCGCGGCGGAGCAGCGTGACGGGAATCAAACAGAGGACACAAGGTGTGTTTATCGATAGATTGTACATCAACATCTGTATCTGTGCAGTTCTTTGTCATAGTTTACAAAAGGTCACGAGGGAGCAATCGGTTTCCCATCTACTGTAAAGTTTTCGCTCCGTTCACCGCTCATCGCACCACAGCTGTTTCCTCCAGCGAAAATCTAGCCCTTAACACACATGAACGCATACTTTAATTATACTTATTTAAATATACTTAATTTAATTATACTTACTTTATACATACGCTACTATGCAAAAGTCTTAGGCACGTTATTATTTTAATTTTGTGGAATGGTGTTCGGCCAGTTATTTATATCTTTTGTTGTAGTGTGTCTGTTTTGCTGTGGAGACATTTAGTTTGTCTCAGTTTCATCTGTTTCTTCATGTAATCACAGCAGATTCGATGATGGTGAGATCAGATCTCTGTGTGGGAGCACCGGCTGTTGTCAGACTGCTTGTGCATTTCAAAATCTCACTAGATTATTATTAAAATTGATGGCAAAATTAATGTTTTGAAATGTAACCTGATATTTCCTACTGGACACACTACAGCAAAAGATATAAACATAACTGGCTTAAAACTCTTTTTTGGGGTGAAAATACTAATGTGGTCTAAGACGTGCACAGTACTGTACTTTACAAACGACATTGTTGCTACTTTATAAAGAATTACCACAAAGTCCTTCACCAGAACTGATTAAAGACAGTGACAGACAGCAGTCATTTTAAATGAATATCAGAGTGATTGACAGATACAGTAGAAACATTATCTGTGGTTTTGTATTAAATAATGACCCACATCATGAAATACATTTATTAGCCTTAGAGTAAGGAAGCACAACTTGGGAAATGAAGAGCTCCAAGGAGCTGTGAATGCTATGGATTTATTTTAAAAATATTTTTCATGTTTCTTTAATGTTTATCCATAGTTTTTTTGTGGCTCTGTTTTTTTTTTGGTTCAGGCACCGCTTAGTAACCGGTACCGTTTTAAAAGTATCGATATGGCACCGGTATCATAAAAAACCCAATCTATACCCAACCCTACAGATAAATGGGTCAGTTATGTGGATGCTTGGACTGTCGATTTATTTTTCTTCATCAGTCATTTTGATAAACTGAGATGTTTTTTTTCCTCTCACTGATTTCACTTGTGTGAACCAAACTTCTCTAAGTTAAGCATTTTTGAGGTTCCATTTACTGTAGGCTTAGAATATTGTCTTAGAAGACAGCTGCCTATGTAGGCAGCAAATAGCAAGGTAGCTCACTAGGTTGTGGAACAGAGCTAAACAGATCTTCTAGATGAGAACATTTTGAGATCTGTTAACATTATGTGTTTTTTGTTGTTGTTGTTGTTGCTATTAAGATGAATCAAATGAACCCATCTGATCCCCAGTTCCCTTGTGAGAGCCAATCATTTGTGAACATTAGTTCCAAGCTAAAAATTGTTCAGAGCAGTATGCTTAAATCAAGTTTTTAACAATTACACCTTTTATTTGCTCCTTGCAGTCTCCTCTGAAAATCAGCATGTGTCCTTGTTTCTAGTACTGCTTTACACTTATTTTTCTCTGAGTAAATATTGAAGGAATGTTCCGGGTTCAGTACAAGTTGTGGTCTATTGACAGCATCTGTGGGGCAAGACATTAGACAGAGATAAACTTTACCACAGTTTTTGAAAGTATTGTCACGAAACTTAAACAGTGTGACATGTGTGGATACCACATAGTTTATGTACAGTGAAGTCCACCCAGTGGGAAATGTGTTGGAGATGCATAACCAAAAGTTAATCCACCTGGAAAAGTAGTTCCACCACTAAAAGGATAATTGAGACACGATTATTGCATAAATAACAAATTTTAGTATGGAAGAGTTAGTAAGTGCTTTAACAAAAAAACTGCCTGCACATATCTGCTTTTTAAGCCCTCTGGAATGTTTTGTTCCTTAAGCCCACAGTAAACTTCAGTTATGACACAGACATTTGGTGTATGAATACAGCCGAATGCATAGCCTTTCAAAAGGTTTTCCATTTGATGGCATGCACAGACACAGGCAGTCAACACATGCTGCTGACATTTATAAAGTTTCATCCTTATCCAGTGTCTGCACTATTTCTCCAGGAGTTATCACTGACAGAATGTCTTTGACTCTTTCTTAACTCTCACACAAGCTCATCAGCACGGTGCATCTTCAGTAGTTTGGTGTTTTTCCATCTTGAGGTCTGCGCAGGAACAATTTTTTTTTAAATATTCCCACCAAAAATAAAAAAATAAGTTGTTTTTTTCAATCTGAAACTCTTTGATCACTTAATGCCAATTTCCACATGCATAACTCTTCTGACCTCACCTTGTTGCATTTGTCGCAGCAGACAAAAGGAAGGTGATTTCTTCTCCTGTTAGCTATAACGAAAAACCATTGTTGTGCAATAGACTTATAACATTCTGTACCTTAAAAAATACTTAAAAAAAATATATATATATTTTAGATATTTGTAATTTGCATTTCTTCCACTTCCCGAGTATGTCATTATCTTCCACAATGTTGCCAAGTCAGTGTTTTTTTCTGTGGTATTTGGCTACATTTATGTTGCTGCCATGGGCTGTTTTTTTTTTTTTTTTTTTTTTTATAACCAATTGACCCTTCACCAGGAGTTCGACTGACACGAGATCTGACCAATCATGCTACTGAATCTGCAATTTTGTCCAACAAACAAACCAGACAGGAGGGTAGATTCATGCCGGTGGTCTTGAACTCCAAAAATGGGGTGTATTGACTTTCCGGGGCTGAAACAAAGAATACCTTCTGATGTTCATTCATACATGCTTCATACTATAACTAGTAAAGTGGAAGGGATGATCGTTTCAAATGCCGCTTGAACTGAGGCGCTACAGTGATGTCACGACACAAAACGTTATTTATTGTTTGAATATTTTAAAAACAACATTTTGAAAGCTGAGACTTTGTTTCATACCAAAAGTAACCTGCTTTGTCTTGTCTGTCGGCGCGTTGTCAGTTTTCTCTTTGCTCTGTGACATATTTTTTACTGCGTGAGAACATGATGTAGCGGGTGAGCACCATGGCTTGACGGACATAGCAACAATAACTAAGGGGGGCGGGTCTTTGTGAAGGGTCTGTTGAGCTAGTTTTGAGTACCAATTGGGCTGGTTTTGTTATGCGGACCTGGCATCCCTGATCTTCCACTTCCACTCAGCGATTCAGTAATGAGCTGGATAAAATTGACATCTGTGCATTGTGTGCATACGCTAACCAAAATATACTTTGGGCTTAAAGGGATACTCCACCCCAATATGAAAATTTTGTCATTAATCACTTACCCCCATGTCGTTCCAAACCTGTAAAAGCTTTGTTCGTCTTTGGAACATAATTTAAGATATTTTGGATGAAAACCTGGAGGCTTGAGACTGTCCCATAGACTGCCAAGTAAATAATGCGGTCAGCGGTCAAAGGAATTGTTGAATAAAGTCATTATTTTTGTTTTTCTCTTCTTCGCTTATAAAAAGTGTTCCCGTCTCTTCATATAAACCCAGATTGCACGTCTGATGGCAGATGGAGTGTTCTGATGACGTCTTTCATACCTTTTCTGGACCTTGATACTGTTATTTACTTGGCAGTCTATGGGACAGTCACAGGCCTCCCGGTTTTCATCCAAAATATCTTAAATTGTGTTCTGAAGACAAACGGAGCTTTTACGGGTTTGGAAGGACATGGGGGTAAGTGATTAATGACAAAATTTTCATTTTGGGGTGGAGTATCCCTTTAAGACTTAACTGCTTGCGCATGACTAATGTGATTTTTGAAGGACATTGAAATTAGTTTCTGTGATAATCCACAGCATGCCACAGAAAATAAAAATTCAATTAAATTGAATTCCTTCTATAAATTTGAAACTTTTCAATGTTTTTATGCTGAACTATCACTGATCACCTGATAACCAAGTTGCCAATCTTCCCACTTTCTATTAAAATGATTTGTCCATGGATTTTGTTCAGTTTTTCTAATTCCCTTTTCTTTTTAAACAGGGCAGGTAAAGACTACTCCTCGGACTGGTCTGATGAAGAGAGCCCCAAAAAATACATCGCAGGCAACGGGGTTGATGAGGAGGAGAAGGTAGTCGGGGTTCGTGTTAAAGCGCTGTATGATTACACAGGGCAAGGAGGCTGATGAGCTGAGCTTTAAAGCAGGTATTAATCCCTACTAATGCTTATTAATGCCACACACATGAACATACACATGGCTGCGGCTTGTGGATTTCATCAAACCCCTTTTCTTTGTTTCGTCCCTTGCTCTTTCAATGCCGTGCTGTGCATGGTTCTGCAGTTATTTCAAAAGGCATTGTGGAAAGGATGAAATGAAAATGGGATTGTCAATCTAAGCATGTGCGCATGTGTGTGATTAAACCCTACATGTTTACATGGGTTTATTTGAGAGACTGCTTCCTCACATTTAGACAAAACCCATGAAACCGCTTTGGAACTAGTGAACTGACACAAAAAAACAATTTATTCATTTCCAATATGGCTGTTCTAGAATTTACAAAAATTAAAAGCAACAAGTCAAAATGGGCAAAGAGATAAAACGCTTATATTAAGCTGATCTGAGCTGTTACACTTGAAACAAACTGTTTGCTTTCAGTGGAAAAGGAATCGAATTAAGAAAAATGTTATCCTTTGACCTTGTTTTTATCGTTTTCCAGAGTAAAGTTCACACATCAGGCTTCCTAATAAATCAATAGTTTCCATGGGGCGATCAGCTGATCCCTGCATGTAATGAACTAACTGAATTCAAAGGCTTCCCAAAAGTCACTAAATGGCATCAGTTAGGACAGTGTTAAAGCAGAGCCCTCCACTCTGATTGGCTCGAGGTCTTTTGGATCCAGCTTAGTCTGAGTTTAGGTGACGACTGACTTTAATCTTGCCAGCAAACCAAATATATTTAGCATTAGTGTCTGTGCTGCAGGAAGCTGTGAAGTCATGTAGAATGAGGGTAAATCAAATCTCAAGGTCAGAACTAAATGGCCAGGGCAAGAATAATGAAACGATCTCATTTGATCTTGTTTGCTAGAATAGAGCTTGATAGATGAGCAGGTCCCAGGATCCACCTGGAGGGTTTTTAAATCAGCATGCACGCTTTAAATATTATATAGAGCTTAAAGGATACATTCAGGTTATTTATGAATGCAAGACACTGCCAAAATCCATGCCAGTCAGCAACTCTAACAAAATCTGCAATAGCAGACATGCCAAGCGTGACACCTGGTGGTCATTTACTGAACTATTTTTTATTTTTTTTATCACTCAAGTAAAGTAGATTTAAAGGGGTCATATGATGTGATTTAAAGTTTTCCTTTCTCTTAGAATTGTTACAAGCTCTTGGTGCATAAAGAAGATCTGTAAAGTTGCAAAGACTAAAGTCTCAAATCCAAAGAGATATTCTTTATAAAAAGTTAAGTGTCAACCACTGCTACCTAAAACATGTCTACATCATGATGTAGAAAGATTTGCATAATGCCGCCCAAATGTTCACTTCCCGCAAAAAAAGAAGGCGTAACTTTTATTCTTGCTTGTTGCCGCCAGCGCCATGTTGTGGAGACGCTGTGTTTTTCGTTGGTGTGAATTCGAAGCTACTTTTATTTTGCCTTCCAAAAGATCACACGACTAGAATCTGTGTTCAGTGGTTCAGTTGTATTTACAACACTGTTCTGAAACAGTTCAACCCAAATATTCAGATGAGTGCGTGGCGCATCATTTTGCGGAGGAAGAGGACTGTGTCCTGAGAGAGTAGCCTACAAGCTTTCCGGTGTCCGCTGTTTCTATAAGGGGGGCAGTTCCAACTTTGCAAGGACAGTCTGGCGCTGTTGACTCACAGCCTGTAAGTACGTTTACATATTTAAAGAATGTTGCCATTGACGATTTTCAACGTGAGTTTTGAGCAGTGTAGAGTAACGCTTGTTTGTTTCTCCGATCACAAATCACTGTATGCAACAAATGCCTCGTTTGTAAGGGGTTTTTTGTTTTTGTCACGTCGCGCCTGGAGATGGCATCACAGTATGGTAAGGGGAGCGAACTTTTCGGTCACACACTTGAGGTATTTCGCGGCCAATCACAATGAACTGGATAGCTGGCCAATCAGAGCAAACCTCACTTTTCAGAACGATGAGCTTTTGAACGATACTTTGTAAAAATCGTTTCGGAAAGGCAGGGCATAGAGGAGAAACAATGTACAGTATGTGGAAAATAATTTGTTTTTTGAACCTTACAAACCTCAGAAACACAATTGCATTACACCAAATAGTGTGTCTTTTTAGCAACATCTATATGACCCCTTTAAAGGTGTACTCAGTATTTGTGTTTGTTGCATTGCCCGATATCACAGTCATCTTGGATTTCTGCTGACACCTAGTTGTGTGGATGTACAGTAGCATGATGCTAAAGCTAATGTTTTCAGTTCAGTATTATTTATTCCTTATGTGTAAAACTTTCTTTAATGACAGAAAAACACCGTGTACCATTAAGTTCCTACAAGAACTATAAAACGTTCCCTTAAAAATGTTTCAAAGCAAATCCTACAATATTTTTTTTTTCAGTGTTCCTCCACAAAAACCTTCATAAGGGAAAAGGATTTTTGAGGCAGTTTAATTATTAAAGTTCCCTGAATACACGCTAGAATATATTCAGGCGTTTTCATTTTTAACAGTATAGGTGCATAGAGATAAACTGACCTTGAAACCTGGTTTACGCTTGATGTGTCTGTACAGGCACGAGGGTGGTGAAACACAAAAAGTGACATCATTGCCAGCACTTGCGAAACTGTATGTTTGACTCTGCAAGGCTTGACTTCACAATCATGCACATCCCAGTATGGAGCGATAGTTAGGGTTCACTAATATTACAATTCTGTCCAGTCTCAGTAAGCCTGAAATGATTTTCATTACTGTATAAACCCATAAATGTCCAATGGAAAAATTTAATTTCACAGTTTTAAATTCTGTTTTAAAAAAAGAATGCTAAAACACATTATAATGTACCCCACTGTTCAAAAGTTTGGAGTCAGTAAGGTTTTTTAAAAATGTTTTAGAATGAAGTCTTTTATGCTAACCAATAAAACCTACTTTTTACATGATTGTCTGACTAGCAAGCAACAACATTTATTTGAAATGGAAATATTTTGTAAAATTATAAATGTCTACACTGCGTAACACCTGATTAATTTAATGCATCCTTGCTGAATAAAAAAAATAATAATTTATGGCAGGATGAAATATTCAAATTCATTTTAAGATTTGTAAAAGATAAAGTTAACACTGTTAATAAAGTATTAGCGTTCAAAATAGTAGTAGATGATGTGCAAATGTAATGTATACATTTTAAATATATATTAATAGTGGATATTGTGTGAGCATATAATTTAAAATTGACTTCTAAACAGAAAAAAAAAAAATCTCCATTATAATACAGTATGGTACAGAGCCATGTAATATGGAAAATTATAAGAAGAGAAATGCAATCTGACTAAAACAAAAACACCTGCCCATGCATCACGTCAGAGTGCTAGAATTAAAATCACCTTTGAAGGCGGCTGTGGTGTTTGTCCCATGTAGGTGAATGTGATTTCACCAAGTGCAACATCCTTGTTTGATCCTGGAATTCTGATGTTTGTGTCGGACAGGTGAAGAGTTAATGAAGCTGGGTGAGGAGGACGAGCAGGGCTGGTGTAAAGGACAGCTGGTCAGCGGAGAAATAGGCCTCTACCCTGCTAACTACGTCCAAGTCATCACATCTTGATCAGCCGCTCCGGCTCTGGACGACCCTGACCCACACCTTCCCTGTGACAGCCGTGAGGACCTACGCCAGCTGTGTCGAATACACAGCCACACATCTGCATGATGGATTGAATCCCACCATACACGAGGAGATCAGAGAGCGAGTGCGCAGTTCAGTGGTTTATTCTTTGTTTTCGCTGACACGCTAGAGCACTTTGAGATTAGTTAGGCCCCCTTTGTCCTTGTGCTTATTGAAAGATCAGTGCCTTTTTTGTAAAATGCCACAGACGTTCAGAACACGGCTGAATGGACAGTTTCACTTTGTTCACAGGAAAACGTGCGAGTGTTGTGATAGATAATCATTAGTAGTTCACATTTCAGTTACGTATGAGAATCATTTCAAGTATTTGATCAAATCTATTCAGGTTTTGCGAATCTTTGATGAGAAGTGTGTGTGTGTGTGTGTGGATATTTTGTGTAATATGTTAGATTTCTTTGGCCGTAGTACAGAATTGAAGGATTCTTCGTTGCATATTTACCTTTATGTTTTTCACAAAGATATATGGATTTTATAATATACAAACTATTACTGGGCAGATTCTGGAGTCTTGGATTCTTGTCAAAGGATTTGGGAGGAGATTCTAAAATCTTTTCAGTGGGATTGTTTTACTTTCTGTTTTTATTTGGAGCGCTGGAAATTTTCTGTTGTCAAATGAGAGAAAGTTTAAGAGAATGGGAAAAAACCTCTGGACTTCTTGTGGTCTTGATAAGTGCTCATGGGAAATATTTCCATTTTCGTATGCTCTGCCTCCAATGTGCCCCACTGTGAACATGGTTTTACATGAAACTACTGTAACAGCCCATTCTAATCAATGTAAATAAAAATACCAAATAAAAGTGAATGAGATTCTTATTGTATAGTGGCTGTGATGCTGCATAAACATGAAGTGAAGTTTTACATTAATGGTCTTAAATGATTTCATTAAAGTTGTTTCTAGGAGTTTTGTGGTTTGTAAGTTGATGTGACAGTAACTGATGTGACAGTTCAAGTGTCAAAAACTATTTCACATTTTATTTTCTAAATCTTTTATAATTATGCATGCAATTTTGACATTTATAGTAATTTTCAAGAATTATTTGAACTGCAAAAATAAATCGTAAAAAAAAAAAAAAAGTTGAAAGGCGATTTATGATGATAAAAACATGGATGGTGATATTTATACACTTAAAATAACCATATAATTTTTAAAAGGAGAAGACAATTGAGCTCAAGCTGCTGCATTACAAATTGTGTTGTCCTTTAAAAATTAGGGGTTATTATCAAATTTATTGAAATTCTAGATATTAATTAAAGATTAACATTGTTGTGGCACATTCATAGATGTACACACTGACTAACAAAAGAGCAAATGGGTCACTGGGTCAGCGGCATCATAAATCCTAAGTATTAAAAACTGTTACATGAACAGTGTTTAGGAATCATACCTAAACGCTTAATTTTTGAATTACTGTCCGCATTTGCAGTCTGGAGGAGTCAAAGCTAGTTGCCATAATTCAGAGCCAGTCTGCAGATTTTGGACAGTTTGAGCTGACAGATTTCACTGAAAATCATGTGTAAGGACAGATTCTGATTTTAATTTTTTGGAGAAGGAAGAAAAAATCTGTGAATCCTATTTGGCTTGAGAATTATCAAACATAAAATTTCAAGCCTATTTTACAATATTTATTGTTTTAATTTTCTGCCCACAACGACTTGTGCTTCTGTGTGTTTGTTGTGTTCAGTCGTTTAGCATATGAGGATTTTTTTTCGGCAAATGCATGATTCCTAGAGTTTTAATATTTGCTCCATTATATCATATAATATATATATATATATATATATTATATATTATTATTATTTTTTAAATGTAGTGTAATCCAAACCTTAAGTAGATTGTAGAAACCACTGGCATCAGTGGCCCCTATATGAGCCATTTAGGCTGCTTTGGGAAACAACCTGTATAACCAGTGTGGGACAAATTCTTGAGATGATGAGTCAAAATAAACAGTTCCCAATAATGCAATCTCCAGAAATCTTCTGGTGGAGCTGAGACATGTCAGGGGGACTCCATGCTGGGAAACATGTTGAACACATGCCTCTCTGTGAGGCAGTTTAACGGTGAAAACTGAACTCTTCTGAGCAATAAACTGTTCTCTGACAGCCTATTTGTACAGTATTTAAATCTTGGGATTTAGCATTTCTATACTATGAAGTAGAGAATAAGAAAAAGTCATGGCTCAAAATCTGCTTTATCATGAGGTACAGCGTTCAATCACATATCATTGTCCCTTTTATTCCTTTGTAAGTGTCATACATCCTTTGACAAAATCAGCAAACAGAAGAACAGTGTTGTTTTATGAGTACGTTCAGTAAACACTGAAAAATCCTAATTTTTTGCAAAGGTGACTGAGAACAATACATCTAGGGACACTTATTCAATATACATTATTTCCATGCCCTGCAATATCATTACAAATGTAAAATCTATTATCTAACACATTTCCTCCAATCAATATTTCTCAAGGTCCAATTAATTCAGAAAGATCCGTAAACACAGTTTTAGTTCATTTTCTATTCAAAAAGAGAATTCACATTATTTAATCCCAGCGTTCTGTCCGTTTTCTAATAGAACGGTGGGATTTCAATGTGCACCATGCTCCTTGAGGTTTTTTCTCTACAAGATCAGCAGTGAGGTTCGTTTGCAGTCCCGCAGAGCTTTGATGAGACCCTCCACACTCTGGCGTTCTCTCTCCGCATCTTCATCCACTGTCTGATGAGCTCCCTCACCTGGCTCCTCCAGGTCACGGCTGGCTTCTCCTGTTGCCGTCCAGCTGGGTCTCTGAAGTCCAAGCTTTCTTCCAACTTGACGCCACTTTTTAACCACAAACGTTCAAAAATGACTTCAGTTGCAATTTGTTTATTTTTTTCTAAAAAAATAATAAAACAAAATTGAAAAGAGAGATTTGAAGCATTTGAATAGATCATAATCTAAATAAAACTCTTGTAGATACTGAAATAACAATGTGTGAAGTTCCCTGCAGCATTGCAAACAAATGAAACCTTTTCTCAGAACTTGCCTCGCTGTAGTTCATCTTTCTTTAAAATAAATGCCACTTTGGTTTCATATTGTGTTACTGAATGTGATGACATTGTATACTTGGTTCCATTTACAAGGGAATGTTATACTAAAATGGAAAAACGCTTTTCCTTTGTGTTTTTGAAAAGTTTTGCGTACAGACGACAACGCTGTTGATAAAATTTTTTTTTTTTTGTTTTTTTTGTTTTTTTATTTTTTTTTAACCGATCCTCGTTCACACGGATCCACAAAAAAGACCAAACCACTGTAGATTAGGCCAGGCCAGGACAGTAACAGTCGTAACAGTTTGATTTGTAAAGAAACACTACACACTGGCAATATAGACTGAAAAAAGTCCCGTACTAAACAAAAATATGCTATTTGGTGTAGATGTTATTATTCGTATGGCCAAAAAGACCAAATTTGCATAGATTGTAAGCGTTTTGTATCATATTTGATACTTACATTTTAACATGTTTTTTAAAAAAAAAAAAAAAATGAGCGTTTATGTATCATATTTGATACTTACATTTTAACGTGGTTTTTCAAAAAAAAAAAAAAGGAATTTGTTTGTTTCAATAAGTAAAACAGTTCAGATTTTTACTTTATAAAATCAGTAAAGATTTTACAGCAAAAAGACATGAACCTCAGCCTAAAGGCCTTTCACTTACTAAACAAGTGTACTAACAATCAGACGACAGAAAGCATGTACAACAGGTTTTTCAACAGAGTTATGATTAGCTGCGTTGATAGTTTTAAGGCCTTAGAAATTCGTACCGGCATATGATACTTATTACTATTATTTTTTTTATTTTATAGTTTTAAGTTAGAATTAATTGGGGTCAAGAAGATGAGAAATTTGTTTCCAGTTATGTAATAAAAGAATGGAACATTTTGGATTTTTGGGTATTTAGTGTGTATTTAGTATATATTTATTCCAGAAAAACAGATTACATACCAGTAGGCTACTATGGATTACAGATAGGTACTTAAAAGTACTACTAAAATATAAGTGTTGTGGGTTAAGTTTTTTAGTTTTTTTTTTTAGTTTTTTTTTTTTTTTTTACTTTCCTGTTAAAACAGATTCAGATGTAGTGCCGGAAAAATTCTGAACCCTGACAGGAATATTAACCGTGTAATATTGTATCCTTCACTCGCCTTGGATTATCCCACAATCCTGTGCGATCCATTCCAATGAAGGTTGTGATAAAAATAAATAACAGATTCTGTCATAGATCATTAAACCGTTAAGCTGCCTAAGAATAGTCTGTCCGAAATCGTTTCATGAGGTGCTTCGTGCAGAAACTGCTGCCCTGCCAAAGTCACTGCCTCCATAAGGGAGCGAGGCAGCAGTCAGCTGCCGAGGCTCTCGGACGCAGCCGTGATATACATGATGCGTCCTGCTGTTGGTTGTAATATTGATGAAGTAAATCCACACTTTGCTGAAGAAGCCTTAGCAAACTCTACCATGTACCTTACACCGCCATTGTTGTGTATGTTTGTTCGCACTTGCCTTTAAAATCGACACGTACTGCGTAATACATACCCATTATATCTTATATTAGTATATTAAAATATTTATTATTAATATAATTAATATATAATTAGAAGATATATAATTAGTATTAATAATTAATATATATATTATTAATATAATATTATTATTATAATGCATAGCTGAACAGACAAAATGACAAACAGACAGAACTTCTACAGGAATGAAATTACATAAATTTTCATTCAAAGTTCCATAAACAAAAATAAGAGAAAGGTAATAAATCTAAATTAAAATAAAATAAAATAAAAATACACATAATAAGACCATACAGAGGAAAACATTATGTATCAGAGGCATTACAAAAAAAAAATCATAAGATTTCAAAATCTGTCACCTTTCTGGTTTTTAATCAACCTAAGAGATGTTAGAAAATGCACAATTTTTAACTAAGAAATGTGAGAATTTTTGCTTATGAATAAAAAAAAATTCCAAAACCAAAAATAAAACAATGAATAATGTAATTACTGGGAGTAATGAAGGAACCGCTTCAAGCACTGCAATATATTTCTGTAAACCGGTAAGGGGCAATTAAATTATGAACAGACATAAACTCTTCATAAGATAAAAAGTGACCTGATTTATCAAAAACTGGAAGAATTCCAAGTATATTCATGTGTTAAACCATTTGTAGAAAGAAAAAAAAAACAGAATTTATTCCTAATCAGCGTGTCATACAAAACCGAAACACGTACTATACGCACGCGCATGATGTCACCTTTTCCAAAGATTTCCCGGATTGGGTGTTCACACTGAAACGATAACGGTTGTGGCGTTTTCAAAAACTTACACTTTCAAACCCATTTAAAAAAAAAAATATACTATATATATATGATATATAATATATAGATAATATATATATATATCTTATATATATATATATATAATAGTATAATGCGTTGTTCAGTCCCCGAAACGCGATGTTGTCATGTAAAAAATGAACAGGCACAACGCAATAAAAACGTTTCCCGTTTTTGGCTAAAACGTTGTCGTGTAAAACGCCCCTTCGTGATAAGACGGAAGAAAGGGCCAGCTCCAGAGTAAACATTCGCCTCAGTGACACAGAGGTACAAAACCACAGAATACATGTGTTTTAAATCATAGACGCTATCCTCAAACCCTGCCCTAAATCTGTCGGTTTCACTTACAAATTAAGAGACACTTAGAGTGTAAAGCAAAATTATCGACCGGTTCCCTTGTTCGCTGTCAGTGAACAACCTCAGTGTGACAAGAAACGCAAGAGTTCAGTAAAAGTAAACCAACCTCGCTCTTTTGGGTCTGGTACATTCAGGAGGGCTGCGGCTCCTCTCTCATACCCATCTATTACGTTCAGAAGAACTGTCTGCCGATCTGTTTCAGAAGTTTCCGCAGGAGTTCAGTGTTATCGGGTCCGATCCGCAGCTCTGTCGATCAGAGTACTCGAAAAGATCGATCCCCTTATTGGGTTTCCCTCCAAGCCTTTTTCGTCCCGACTTCCTGGGCACAGGAAACTTTAGATCCTGACACGTTTTGTTTCAGTGAGTTTGTCATCGATATCGCTAGTAAACATGGCTCTAAATTCTGCGGTCATCCATGATGTGTTGAATTCTAACACAACGCACCAACCGACGGCTCCCGTTTTCGATTTGAGCTCCGGCTCTCTCGCCGTTAGCGAAGCATCGTTGAAAAACCCCTCCCTTGTGTCCTGGAAAGTAAACCCAGCTCCACTGCTTTCGGTGAGGTTCAGCTAGAAACTAAAAATGGGGGGGGGACACGCGCCAACAATTCTCAGCTCTTCTGAACCAGACTTTTCGTAAATTTTAAATGAATCGGACGTAGTCCATTACGAGCGGTGGTCCGACTCATGGGCGAATTGTTTCTTTAAGAGTCGTTGTGTCTGTAAGGATTCCAGTTCACGAATCAGTTCTGATTCAATTCGTCAACAGCGGTCCTCTGCTCGCGAGTTACTCGTGAACGGTTGGCGGCTCAAAGTTCTTAAAGGTAGTTCCAACATTATTATCAGATTTCAGAAGATCAAACTCTCATTTCATTCGTATTCTTCTGACAACTAGTTGATTTGAGCTTGTGAACAAGTTTCATTTGGACTGAGCCGGGAAACACAATAACGTACATAGCAGAACAGCCGAACCACTGGATTGGGCTATGATTGTATGATGGTATTTTTATTTATAAATAAGTAGCTTTAAAACGCGCGCGTTTTGTTTTATCCAGAGGATGATTGTACATGATTCACGTTGATGACTAAGTTTTCCTGATTCACAAGAATCCCGATTTCGCAAAATGAATCAAAAAAATTCGCGAAAATGCAGGAAGGGAACTGAAATTTACATTCGTCCTATTACATTCGCTCCATCCTTCTGTAGTTACCCCAAGGGGAGGTTCAGCGAGTTTACTCCCCAAAAAGATGTGACTGGTCACACAAAACGAGTCAATAAATGTATACATAACAAATGTATGACGTTTATTTTAGGAAACAAATAATTCAAAAGCCCAAAATACAGTCATAACCTCACATTAGCATTTGAGACAGCCGAACACACCACAAGGACATGACATTTAAAGTTTTCTTTCACAGAGGTAAAACAGTAATGTGGCTGATGTAACAGTCTAAAAATGGGTTTTTACATTGGTACATTTATAGCAGAACTAGGCCTTTTGAGTGGTACATGTAGATATATTAAAAAAAGAAAACAACAAAATTAGGAAAATACAGTTTTGTGTAATACTACAGTATCAAAATAAAAAAAAAAAAAAAAAAAAACAATGCCACGTCCAAACAGTTAATCCCTTTTTGAAGGACTGAATTCATCTGTTATATTTTCTTAATTTGTCTTCAAAAACCCCTCGTTATTAGTCACCCGAATCCTGGCTGTTAGACACCGAATTTCTGTGAATGGGGAAGACGCATGCCAAAACATACCAAGATATATGGGTTTGCACATCATCATGGTCATTTCATCAACGTTGGAAAACTGACAAATCAAAGACGAGAGAGAAAACATTCAGATAATCAGACACAAAATCTCTGTCGTCTTCATGAATGTGTCGAATCACCCAGAACATCATGGGTTTATTATACGGCACACGGCTGACAGCTTTTGTCGCATGCATCCCCACAAAAACAGCACGGTTTCATTGCTGCCAAAATCCCCGAGATGAAATTCACATGCCTGTCAAAAGCGCTCCCCCGCAATAGATGGAAATTCTAGAATCCTAAAGACCAGACAAGAGTGAGGATTACATAGTTATTTTGAATTAATTTGCGAGATGTGTTTATGTCGATATTCTAGCATTAAAGCTAAAGGCTAGACAACCACAATAATTACAGGGCCGGAACAGAGCTACGCGCGTTGCTACAGAGGAAACAGCATGGAGATTGATTAGTTTGCTTCAATTTCACTGGAATTTAGAAATATTCACGGGCCGAAAAATCTATTCATGGCCAAATAGTTTAACGCGCTGAAAATGAGTTGGTTCAGAGTTTCAATCCTGTCTCTATCGATAGCTGAAAGAAAGCATCAATGTGACATTTTTCATTTTAAATGCATATAAAACATTGTAGTTTTCAAGTAAAAATGCTCATTAACCCGTCTATTAATGCTAAAGCAGCGATGCTTCCCTAAACTAATACAATATTCACATCACAGATAAACCATACAAACCCCCAGCCTCTTTCAAACAAACTACCTGCATAATGGCATATAGCTGAAATAGACAAGATCCATAGAGTGTTTTAATTCAGTAACAGATGAAAGAAACGTGGAACTTTTTTCTGTTATACCAGAGGCGGCAGTCATGTCCCAATCTTTGTAAAGCTGGCTTCCTCCAGGACAGGCCATCCTCTACAGCCGTCCGTTCTGTGTGATCGTCCCAGAGCTGGACCCCGGAGTGTTACTGCTTCCCTCGACAGCACTGGATCAGAGCGACGCGCTGGTGCTAAGCCTTGTGAGCTGTTACTGCGATCGGAGTGGATGGGGGCTTGGGTCAACGCACGGTTATCCTGTACTCTTGCCCCCGCTCCTGTTTCATGACAACGCAACGACGAGGTTCCTCTCCTTGTTGTATCTGAAAGGCTAATGTCTTTGGGAATGTCTGGGATTAGCCCACTCCACAAAAGTCGGCTCATTCAGGCATTACCACACCTCTGTGTCAGAGAGACAACAGAGAAGTGACATTTGGGGATAAAGTGACTTTCATGGAAACTTTGTCAAATTATAAAAAATAAATTAAATTTAAAAAAAAGAAAAGTTTAAAAAAGTTGGCTTAATTTGTAAAAATTTCAAACATTTTTTGGTTTTGTTTTTTTTTGTTTTGATTAATGACAGTATTTTTATATTGTAAAGGGCATTGGTACATATCAATTATATATGTTATTGCCGTTAAAGTCAACTAAAACTATTAAATTGAACTTAAAAAAAAGTCGCTTGGGCAAATAACTATAAAAAAAAAAAGTAAAAAAAAGTTTCAGTAAAATTACCAAAATTACAATAAAAGCTATATAGAAAATAGTACAACACATCCATATATAGCATATATATATATATATATTTAGATATAAATATAAACAACGAATAAAAATGCCAACCGCACAAAATTATATATATATTAACACAACACAGCACAATATATATGTGGTGTGTGTGTGTTTGTGTGATCTTTTATTAATATATTTATATATTAAATATATATATATATAATTCATATAATACATAGTATCGTATAAGATGTATGCTTAATATGGTAGTGTTGAAATTAATTTATACCAATTGTAATAATGGTCACCAAATGATTAAAATGGTCATCTGGACCGATGATGTTTTGGTGTATTACTGTAATAGTGAGAATTACAATTTTAGGAGCATTTTAATAATTGAACATGAATGTAATTCATTTATTTTTTCTAATTACACACAGCAACAACAAATGGATATTATCAATGTTATATCAATATTATAGTTGAAATTATGACTGGAAATGTCTTTGTAAAATTCATCCTGATCAGAAATGTTGATTAAGAAAGTCTAATATTTTAGAAAATTGGTTTTGACTGAACCGGCAAACGGGATGACGAAAAGCTACTCTTGCCGCCAGATGGCCCAGAATATCTGAGAAACGCAGATGGTGTGTCCAGACCAAGGAGGGTCCCGGTAAGCTTTATAGCTGTGGATAGTGTAAAAACATGATAACGAAATACAACAATCAGAAAAACCCACCTTAGAAAAAACTCAAGCCGAGATGCCAGCTTTACCTGCAAGAAAGTCGCCACATTTGAGAATCCCATGTGCTTGGCACCATGGGCTCTGTGCCAGGCTGGAAGTGACTAACATTGAAGTATGAAAGGGTGTGATTGACAAAGCCATGAAGAGTCCCGTCTGGACTGTACATGTGCTGATAGACCAGCGTGGGATGAAGTCAGAGGTGTGAATGAGATCACAAAGCGCCTGAAGAGTGACACAGGAGGATTAGCCTTCGCCAAACCTTGCTAATGACTTTCTATGCATTTGTTTGCTCTTGTGTTCTGGGTGTTTTGCTATCTGGCCCTGTTTCTCCATCAAGTGGCTTGAGTTCAGTGGCTATGGGATTTCTTTCACCTGTTTTATCATCAGTCAGATCGCTTAGAAAAGTGATAGCACACCTCTGCTCAATAGGTTGATTAATTTATGTTCACAGCATAAATCTTACAGAATGAGTAGGACTTAAATTGTAGGTGCAAAAAAATTTAATAAAATGCCACTAATAATTAGTAATACTAATAATGGCACTAGTAATATCAATGTTGAGAAATACAGCTTCATAGAATATACAAAACAGGTTCATCACAGTACAACATGTACAGCTCTTGTTTGTTTCAGAGAACTTAAACCTACATTAACAATGACGGCCACTTTACTGATTCCTCTGAGAAGAGTGTACCAGATTCTGGAGACAAAGAAACAGAAACAAAGACAAGAGACATTAGATTACACATGATGTGTATTTTAAATGTTGCTAGATTTACAGGGACTAAATACTGCTGTGTTACACTGAATGTCATTTCTTAACAGTCATGAAAATAATAAATAAAAATAAAATCTTTAAAAAAAATAAAAATAATAATAAAATCTTGATAAATATAATAATACTCTTAAATCAAAGTATAAGAAAAAATATATTTAAATGTTTTACTTCAATATTTTTCTTTTGATTTAACCATGTTCTTGACAGGGTTTGTGAGATTCAGAAATAAAGACATGTATTACCACTAGGTGGCGATAAATGTTTGTCAATTTAACGTTATTGAATTTTTTTTTCTTTTCACTAGTCTAGAGTCTTGCAGTAATGCAACATGCATCTGCCCTCTTCCTTAAAATCAAGACAATTTTAAATGTTTGTATATACATAGACAAAGACCTTTAGGCTTGGCTACAAGCGAATGAGACAGTTTATTTACCACATGTTGACCTACACTAAAGGGCCGTACACACCGGGACGAATATCGGTGCGCGTTATTCGCAGCCGTTTTTCAAACGCGTTTTTTGTTTCTACACCCAAGCGATTTCTCCTGGCGATGTGCCGGAGTGAGCATGCAAATTCATTCCCCCTGACATTAGATGGCGGCTTAATGTAAAACAGAAATACTAGAAATACTAGTTCTCTGTTATCAAGATTTTTGTAATCGCTGTCGCGGTTTTGTCATATAGTTCTTTGTGTTCCACACCACCACGAGACCAGCAACTCTACATTCATCTTGCCTTGCATCTTCTTGATCTTATTTCTTCCCGGCAGTGTAGACGCTACTTGGCGTATATCTTCTTCGCCCGTTACGTATGTGTGCTCAGCAAGACAGTTTGTGTTGAGCGCCCCCAAGTTGTGTTTTACTGTAACTTTCACAGAAGCTCCAGACACGTGTGGCAAAATCGCCATTCTCATTTGGTCGTATAGTTTTTGCGCGGTGCGTCAAACAAAAAAAACGAACCCGAGGCGTTGTTTTTTAAAAAATGACGCTTTACGCGTGGCGTTTTTCGCGTCGGTGTGCACACTCACATTGGCGCCCTTTGTTTAGTCACGAGGCGTTAAACGTCGGTGAATATCGCGCACGAAATTCGTCCCGGTGTGAACAGGCCTTAAGGTTTTGATATAAGTTAGCGAATGAGACAGTTTATTTACCACATGCTGACCTACACTAACCCCTCAAGAATTTGCTAACAGTGATGTCATACTTAAGGGCAAATTGTCGACAGCTTGCCCGATATCAATACGAGTTTATCAATATGCATTGACCTGACATGAAGATCAAACATTCAGTTAAATTCTACCTTTATATTGTAGTTGATTTTTGCCTAAATGTTTGCCCATGTTACTGTATTCATTAGCTTTTATAACAATATTATATTGTGGTTGATTTTAGAATTTTAGTTGTTTTAACAAATAGGTTTCCTCCAAAGATGAGCAGATGACCAGAAATAACCATTTCGAGAATCTTTCAGAGCCAATATTTCCTGGTGATACAGTACATCATTTTGGAAATACATTATGCAAGAAATCACTTAAAGTTGACATCAGGCCTTTGCATCTGAAAAGGCCAAACAAATCCAGTAACTTTCCATTAAAACTGTCCTATTGTACCTCTTAATTTAATATCAGGGGCTTGTCTCTTTTTTTTTTTAACCTTTATAAGGGCCCAAACTGTTTTTCTAACCTTACTACACATATTGGTCAACGGTGATAATAAATTCTTAAAATGTTAAGCAATAAATTTAGGTAGAAGAGCACTTTTAACTATAGGGATGGCACCAACTAAATTTAAATCATCTTTTCTACTACGGACAGAGAGGCACGGCAGACCATGCTGTAAGTGACAAATGCACCAAATAATAGTTATGAGATTAATGTCTTGTATACAAACTATTATTGTGAATAAAATTAAAAAATTATCTTTGGAAACTACGGCCAACTCTCGCGCCATTTAGTGTTCATAAAAGAGTCTTAATATCGGTACATGCATTCCAGGTCCCTCCAGTCAAGCCCCATCCATCCGTAAAAAGTCACGGATTTGTTCAGGTAACAAAGCAAACGTGAATGGGTCTTGTATGCACAGGAGGCACTGACTCATTCACTTAACAACACGCAAAAACACTGACTCTTGTAGTGACGGCAATGCTTTGAACATGTGGCTGCTGTTGGAGAGACGCAACATTTCTGTCTGTGTGGCTTTGGTTTTTAACTACTTTTGTTTAAATAGCACTTTAATAGCAATATAAAAGACTCGTTAATTCAGTGTCTGTTTAAAATGAGCTCCTACTTTTCTTTTGTAGCTGAAGACGGTTGCTCTCCGGAATAGACATTCAACTTGTACATGTCTATCATTGTTCATTGCTCTTTCACTTGTTTGAGCTTACAGGAAATGGTTAAATAAACGTGTGTGCCATCCACCCTCTCAATAACAGAGCTCATTTTAATGTGCTGAAAATCAGTGGTAGTGTAGATTACCTGACCAAATTGGTCCTTTTTGCGCTTACAGCAATCGGCCCTTCTCCGCTCCGTGACAAACGTTTTTGGCATCAAGACCCTGATTCTCAATACGGACGTTGTTTCAAGTAGAGCAAAGAGAGTGCCACAGTCCAGTGGTGAAGGATGCTCTTTACTGATAACAAGGTCGCTCCAATCCCGAACTGGAATACAACTAGATAAGACAACAAGAAACAAAAACACAAAACAAGTCCACTCAGAAAGAAGGTTCCACTAAATAAGACACACTCGCAAGGAATTATGAGAACATCCGATCACATCAGTATACATTCGCTACGTGGTATGCTGGGGGAACTGGGTCTTAAGTGGGGTATATGACATTGCTAAAAAGAACCATTTGGTGTTGGGTAGTTGGTGTAATGGCAATGTTTTACACCCGCGGTTTTTAGTTTAAAAACACATTATAGTCCAAATAACAGTACAACTATGGTTGCTCCCCCTCTCGTTCCCTCCTTTTTTTCTGAAATGCATCAATTTTTTACAAAGTAATCGTTCCGTAAAGGCGGTTTGGGCCGGGATTGGGCCGCTATCCGGTGCACTGGTGATTGCCCAAAACAATCTTTCCCAAATGGGACATCGATTTTGTGTTTTTTTTTTTTTTTTTTGAATGAGGTGTTTTTTGTGGAAGGCCGTGGATGAGTCGTAAGCTCTTTAGAAAGAATAGCTCTTTAGGTTTGAGGACGATAGAGCATCGGCACCCTACAGATATTATATAAATGCCACAAAGAGCTTGTAACACGCCAAAACAACAGGAAAACATGAACTCACGTTCATATGAACCCCTAGTAAGGCCGTTTAAAAGCACAAACACACATCGCCCACCTATGAGGAATTCACCAGAAGGCGAAGCCTTCTTGGATTGTGGATGATCTATGTGGATTTGAGCTGGATGCTTTATGAATGTTACTAGTGTCAGGTCTCAGTGTATATTGGATAGGGCCATGCCAGACAGGGTCAGAATGTGAGCAGGAGGAAGACAGAAGAAAGAGAGAAGGAGTAGAAGATAAAAGTCTAGCTGGAGGGGGATGGTTAGATGAGGGGGTGGGATGTATTAATGAATTCAAGCCAGAAAATAAAGCGCATAATCTCACACTGCTCTGCCAGCCCCCCTTTTGGACCCATAATGCCTCTCTCTTGAGCAGAATTCCATCCCCTACGCTGTAGCGGAGATGAGGGCGAATATGAGAGGAGATGGAGGGGCACTGCACGGATCCTTCACAAAGGCGGACCATGCTGCTTACCCTGGTTTATTGTGCATGCCGTCTAGGATGCTTGATTTTCCTCTCATAACCAGTGCTCTGAAACAGAATGAGGTGTATGAATGCGGTGTCTTATTGGTTTTGAGACATTTCAGTCAGCAGTTTTTGTAGCAACGGTGTGAATTGTATATAATTCATTAGCGGCGATGATGGTTATATACAATGACTTTTAATACAGATTCGGTGGCCGTGTTCCTACAAGAGTGTGGAAACATCCCAGCAGGAACCAGGAGGAGAATACAAACAATTTTATAACGTTGTCTACGTGCGCGGGTCTGTGTGTGTGTGTGTGTGTGTGTGTCTGGTGTGGGCGCCGTAGTGTGTAGTCAAGCGCGATCACGCATTTTCCATGTACTACTGGTTGAGTCCGACAAAAGGGTCCCGAGGATATGTGGCCTCATTCTCGTGACGATGAAGGCGTTCTGTCAGCTCTTCCGTGACTTTGTGTTTTGTCTAATCTTTGCGTTGTCGGAGCAATTTTGCCTTCAGGGTTTCGGTGGCATCAGAGACATTTATAAATCACTGTGGATTTTGCATGGTAACTAAACGTGGTGAACTCAAGGCATTCCCAATACATTACATGATGTGCTCGTTTACATCTAACCAGTCCACCACATTCAGAGGGTGGTTGTGAACCGCCCGTCAGTGTTTGGTTTCCATTCGATTCCGCGTTTAATATTTTGGCTAATTTGGATTTACCTAAATTAGATTATCGGTAGTTTTTTTGCTCTGTTCACAATATTACATACTGTAAACATACACAACACACAACACACTCTCTACTTATAATGAGCATAACTACCACCTAAAAACTATATAACTACTTTGTAAACTATAATGATTAGGTATTTATGTATTGCTTTGAAATGGCTTAAGAGGGAGGTTTTTTTTTTTTTTTGTATTAGAGAAACAATCATTCAAATTTCTGGCACATTGATTAAGCCACATGCAAAATCACTTTTAAAGGAATGTTGTTCCAAAACACCATTCGTCAAATTTTTGGTACTACAATCATGTTCTGACCATATAGTTTTCAAATCTTCAAAACTTCCAAACTCACATAGTATTTTGAAAAAACAGTTTTAAAGGGGGGGTGAGTTAGATTCATTTATTGGGTGGGACTAATCTGTTCAGAGGAATTTTCCAACTTTTTCCTCAATTAAAAACGTGGGTCACATTTTTTAATTTATCAATGCATGATATGTTACGAGCGGACATGTTTTACATTTATATGTATTGATATAATGATGGTTATTAACAAATTCATGGCAACGGGGTAATTGGCTCAAATGGTGGTGTTAAACCTGTGGCTAACTGCGGTGTAAAAAGAAAACAAGGGTAATGTGCGACTTTTCAGCGCACTTAGGACTTTATTCTGCCACAGAAATAAGAAAAATTTAAAGATGAAACCCTCGCAATTGAGGAAAACAACTTTTGATCGGGGGAGGGCGAATTATGTACTCAAGGAAAGGGACGGGTGATTTGCTCAAATCTGCGAGGGAAACGTCTGAAGGTAAGAATAGATTGCGAAGATAGTCAAAAGGTGTGAGTTAAAAAGTAAAAGTGCGAGATAAAACTCGCAAGTCCTGAGACAAAAAAGTCAGAATTTCATTATTCGCAATTCTGACATTTATAATCGCACACTGCGTCGGGTACTGTGATGGCAACTCACAACTGCGTGGTATTACTTCTCAAAATGGCGGAGTTAAAAGGTCTGAAAAAAAGTGCAGAAGAGATAAAGTCGCAATTTATATTTTTTAAGTGGCGGAAACGGGGCGGCCACGTTAGAAAAGAGAACAAATGAAGCAGAAAATTTAAGGAGAATAAACAAAAACAAGTCAGACATTGCGCAGGTGAGGGGATCTATATATTTGGGATGTGATGAAATAGGGCGGTTTATCTTGTTAAGTAATATTAACATATTAAATCATTTGAACCTCACGTCATAGGCACAATATACAGTAACCTATCTATCTAACCTTAGGCTCATAATTTTTTGGTAGTACAGCACACCATGAGGTGGTATTGTTGGACCGAGACGGAAGGAGCATTTGGACCCGGAAACTGGGACATATGACCTCCAGAATCTTTGCCAGGGCCCCCAAATTCAGATCCGAAAATGTGGAAAATCGTTGGAGATTCTGTTGGACCTGCATCATGTATTTCTTTTACCTGTACTACCTTCAGAGGCATTTGGTTAAAAACCTGAGATGTGCTGCGCCAAACAAGTATATTTGCATTTGTCCAAGAGAAACATAATATGTATGGTGCAAGCAAGGACACAAAAAAGGTCATCAAAGTCTTGTTCATGAAAAAAAAAAGGCTTTATGGAAGGTATTTACCAATGTTCTAGTCAAAGTACAGAATTCCCTAAAGCAATCATGTCTAGGAATGTATGTCACACCTATAATGCATAGTGGGAATTTATCAGATTTCTTTTCATCTACAAATGTGTTTGCTACCTCACGGAACACCGATCTCAAACAGGGTTATTCCTGGATGCGCTGTTTGCCAAGAATGGTGATGCAGAGCTGAATGCACCATCCATCAGACAGCCGGCCATGGGCGCACTGCAGGGTGAAACAGAGAGATTTCACTCAGTTTACTATGGAGTTGACTGGCTACACACCTCCGAAAGTGTTTTTAGTCATCAGGAGTGAGGTAAACTAGGGACAATCTGTCAAGATTATTTTTCATAAGATGGATGTGGGTACAAAAGAAAAAAAGAACCAACCACCAATGACACACACATAAAAAGGAGGAAGCTGAATGCTAGATATGTACCTCTTCCATTCGGTAAGACCCCATAACGTAGAGATATTTGCACAGGACGTCCAATGATTCTAGAATAAGTCTAGAAGCAAGAAGGTCAAAAGCTGTGGTTTACTAGCCGCTGCCCAAATGCAAGTGAAAAAAAAATAGACATTACAGTCAAAGTACACTAAAGGGGGGTGGGGGTAGCTCTTTTCCACAACCTAGTGAGCGATATTATATAGGTCAGAAGCATACTGTATGTCACATGTATATGTTGTGCTTTTAATGCTAATGTTTTAGTGTCTCCCCCCAGCTTCTTCACAGTCTACTTGGCAGGACTTCCTTGGTCAGTCAGGTAGACCAGCATTTTTGGCTAATGAACAGATGTGGATCCAAGCCAGCACTATTTTTGTATGAACCAGCATGGAGGGGTACAGAAATGATGACGGTCTAAGCTGGTATTTATGAAAGTTTGTTTCTGTCACGGGTTTAAAAAAATAAAAAAAGGTAATAGCGACTTGTTATCTCATAATTCTGACAAGCCATCATTTACTTTTAGTGAGCAATGACAACTCTCAGGTGACAGTTTGTTGGTGAAAGCAACAAAGTTGAGCGGAACATGACTAGTGACAAGATGTGGGGACTACCAAAGAGAGTGAAGATGTAATCACTGCCTCTAAAATTAGATAACCACTGAAAAGTAAGAAAGCCAACTAGAAACCAAGAATGAAGTAGCTGCATTAACATGGACCCTACTAATCCGATCGTAATAGGACTAGAAGCACAATCAGAATAAAAAAGTCACATGTAACACCCGTCAATCGGATTGAACTGGCCAGATCTGGCTAAAATTTTGATTGGATTGTAAGGGGTGGTACTGCATGCGCAGTGACGTAGAAATAGCGTAATGACTTATGATGCGTGGAATGAACTGTTCTTCCCAGTCGAATAAAGTGTCATAAATGAGTGTCACGTCATTATAAAACTTTATAACCCTTTCAATCTACGTCTGTGAAGTGGAGCAGGATAGCAGGACAACGTCCCACCAGTCCTTGTTTAAGACTCTCATCAACAAACGACTGGTTTTGGGTGCAGGAAGGGGCACTTTTTTTTAAAATAAGCAGCACTGCACAGCAGTTAATGTGCTGGTCGTCGCCTAATTAGGACCCAAAGTAGATAAATATCACGTGTGCTTTTTAAAACAGTATTCCACAACAGCGGGAAACTCTGTATATTCCTGCATTGTGCGCATGTCAAAAGAGTAAATCCAATCAGAAGCTTGTGACATATAAACGCGCATATCAACCCGATCACTTTATTTAGCATTCATGTAAACACTACGGTTGGATTCGTCAATCAGAATGAATTCATTCCGATGAAAGCAAAAAGTGTCCATTTAAACATACCTAGTGACTCACTGTGAATGCACCATATGAGAGCATCAATGTGAATTGTCAACGGAAGCCTGCAGTAGTAAGTGTACGCCCAATACATGTTTCTATTGTTTAAAGTATTATGTGCTGCTAGAAATTACAGTAGTCATTTGTGTTGATCTGTATTAATTGCGCTGGTGCTGTAGGGCGGCAGCCGTCCTGCTGTATTTTTGCTAGCCTTTGACGTTATATCCTTTGCATTGTTAATCTAAAAGGCGTTCATTATTTTCACTTAATTGCTAGTAACTCATACACTCAAACTATCCTTAACATGTGAAGCCCTCCTTTTTTAAAGACCTAACCTATGTAATGATCTGCAAGTGTACCTGTGCACGTCCAGTGAAAAAGGACTCCAGCAAGGCACTTATTTCTACCTTTTTTCTCCTTTATTTGTTGATTTTTGTTCACCATGCGTACAACCCTCCTTCAGATGCAAAAGACAATGCAATATGCCAAATCTGTCATCTCTTTGCAACTTGCTCATCAAATCAAACTGCAAGTCAGGAGTAAACAAATCAGACAGCTCTCAATAATCCCTTTGAATTGCATGCAATTACTAAGACAAAATGTTATTGTTTGTTATATATCGTCCTACATGTCAGCTGGGGAACTTTTCAGAAGAGCTGGATGTGCTATTATCTTCCTACCCTGAAGATGGCAGCCCAGCTGTGGTTCTTGGTTAATTAAACATTCACCCGGATAAGCCTCATGCTGTGTCCTTCTAAGCTCTCCTAGCCTTGTTTGACCTCAACAATTTACCAACTTACAAATCAGGAAGCCCACCTGAGCCTCATTTACACAAGTAACTGTACCACAGACAATTTCCTTGGTACTCCATTGAACATTTGCGATTTCCACCTTGCCTGCTGCACACTCTTTGCTGGTTTTCTTTCAACATAACCTCCACTCCCTCATACTTGTTTCTATGATCGCCCACCTCTGTTCACCCAGCTAAAAGCTCCTCCTCTCTTATGTAAATGATGCATTTAAATCCACTTGAACATCTTGTCTAGACAGCATCTGTCCTCTCTCCTCCAGGCCTGTTTGCGCAAAACGCCCACTAACCCCTGAACATCTGATGTTCTTCGTAAGACCAAACTTCAGAGACAAAATGGCAGCAATAGAAGGTTCCTGGTAAAATGAGTAGCAAGAGTCTTTTCAAAAGCAGAAATTAATCAGAGAACTTGTCACTGAAGCCCTGCGGCTGGCAAAAGCTGCCTCTAGATTAGTTGTCTTCATTCTGCTGGATATGTCTGCAAGTGTAAATCATCAGACTCTACTATTTATAAGGTATCTGAGAAGTGAGCAGGATTTAAATCACATCAACTATCCATGGGGGTACCCCAGGGCTCAGTATTAGGCCCCTTAACACTTTTCAGTGTACACAACAATCACTGGGACATATCATCCAGATACATGGATTTGGGAATAAAGCATGCTGGACAATTCCTTTTCAAGGCTGTTGTCATCTCCAGACAGGACTACTGCAATGGTCCAACCTTCCTATATGCACTACCTGTGCAAATGATCCAGAGTGTGGTGACATTAAGTGTACCCACATAACCCCTAACACACCACACCTACTCCCAGTCTCTATTATTTTAATATTATTTTTATGTTTTTCATGTGAGAAGCACTTTCTGCAAGGAGCAGCTGTCTATACTGTACTTTGTTCCAAATCAGTCACTTAGACAGCAGGGCAGCTCACTAGGTTTTGGAAACAGCTTGTCGCTCTAACAAATGGAAATCCTATTGTAGATTTGTTAATAACCAAGTATCTGATACCGTTCAGTTTCAGAGTGACTCCTTGATACCATACTCTCACCTGCCTCTGAAGAATGCCAGGTACACAATAGGGGTAAATGCATTTGCGAACTTCAATATGAATGTCTTGAAGATCAGCCTCTCCTCAAAACTCTTGTCAGTTTTTGGCACCTCTGATAGGTTGAAAACAACAGCAAGTTTTGTAAGCATGTTTTGCAACAAATCTCGCAAACCTAATGTCTTGAAGTCAATAACCAGACGTACCCATAATAGTGAGCCAACGTGCAATTGCTCCATAGACCTCATCCATTATGATGATGATAATGAGGTTGATGATAGCAGCAGTGGTTTTAACGGTGGCCCGTATATTAGTGCGGAAGGTGGGAGTGGAACTCATGTGCAGGGCAGTCATAATGGAGACCCTGTATAGCACCACACCAAACACGATAGCCAAGGTCACAAAGATCTGCATTGGGCACACAAACAAACAAAATAACAAAAGTGACCTTGTAATCAAATAATTTAGTGACAGAGACTGGATATAGCATCATGCAAAAGACAACATTATTGGTTACCAATGCAATTAGAGAAAGCCAGATTTAAGTCAACATGACTACTTTATTATGCAACTGAATACAACTGATAATAAAGTGAGCAGTCTGCTCATGTGATTTCAACATGAATTAAATTGCCTGGTTGTTGAAAATAAGGTACATTTAACTACTAAAAAATGTTTCCTTTCATTTATTGTCATATTTAAAAAAGCCTATGTCCTTCATAGCCTTATAATATATATTATATATATATATATATATATATTTTTTTTTTTTTTTTTTTTCTTAAATAAATCAGGTCTTACCAAAAAAACCATCATGGTGATAATAGTCATGTATGCTGGCATTCTGTCTCTACATGTCAGCTTCACATTTTCTGCCTAGAAAAAGATATGAATTGTCAAATGTGAGATCAGAACATATAATATAGACACAGCCTAACACTTACATCCTGCAACAGAAAACAGAAACTTGGTCAAAAATCAGATGTGTAGACTCAGGGCTCCAGCATGCTTTGGCCTCCAAAGGGACAGAGAGGGTCAAGCCAAGCAGGGCAAAATCAAGCCCCTAGACATGCCTCACAGCTGTGCTGTCACATAACATTCAGTATACTGCAAGTGGGTCAACATCTACTGAGCCATAATACATAATACCCAATAATCCAGACATCCTTATGACAGCAAGGATGGCATGCATAAGTCAACAGACAAAAATACTGCTAGAATTAGCATTGCCTGTGTTGTGCCAGACACTACAAATTAAGCCAAAATTATTTATCAGCATATGGTCTGGTCCACATTGTAGATTATTCTAGCCAAGAACAACCCACTTGGACAAGAAGGGGCCTATTAAATCCTTAATGTAGGATAAAAATTTCTTCACATCTTAAATGTGTTTTTAATACATAATTGCACTAGCTGTGTTGAAAACATGCATTATTATTATTATTATTATTATTTGGAGATGTTAACCACCCTGACTTTTAGAAATGGTGTAAATCCACTTGGCAATTCTGTTTGCAATATGCAGCAGATGGTCAACGAATGGTGAGTTTGTGAGTTTTTTTCCCTCTGAAGCTTGAATTCATAAAGACCTACCTTTGGGGATTGCTCTTTCTTCAAGGACTTCTTCATGACATGGAACTCATACTCTGCTCTCGGCTGACTCTGGGTAAAACAGAGAAAGCAATTCCCAACATATACACGACTAATACCAGTTTAAAAGTGAAAAACACTGGAAAGAGATAACTGGTTATGGAGCCAAAAGCAGCCATGTGCATGATCAGTGAACAGAACAGAAATTCTGGTAATAGCAACACAGTGACATTTAGTGAAAGTATAATCCTTAAAACCAAAAGCTCTCAGCACCACAAATACATATTCCTTTCCACATTCACCAGCTTTAGGTTTTATTAGTTCCTCCTGCTTATTTTATCCACATAAACAGTGGCAAGCCTGGAAAGACTGTGACTGCCGAAAGGAAAGTGAGCAGCTTTTGACCTGTAAGGCCGGAGGAAGAGAGAACAGGAATCTCCCAGACCTCCACAGCAACAGACCGATAGATAGATAGATAAGTGCTGGTGGAATACTTTACACAAGCAAGAATGTGACGACGATGCTTGAAGACGACTTTTAAGTTAATATGAAGAATATGTTAGTACTAAAATGCAACTGTTAGGTTAGGAAGGAAATAAATTTAGTTAATACAGTGAATGAACCGATTCCAAACCTTTTGTTTCCCCTATACAAAACAGGACAAAAAAACAAACAGTGAAAAACAGTTTGATTTCATGGCACTGAATCAATAGAAAAAGACATGTATAATTCTTTATACCCAAGCCTAAGGATAATACTAGTCTGCACAAGAAAATAATGAAGCACGCCTACAAAACATACATAAACCCATATAATTATCTTATCAACACATACATTGTGTCTTATAGTGACACTTTTCTAGGTCAACATGGGTGTGTGTGACTAACCTCGCCGTCTTCAAAGCTGGTCATGTCCCAGACGTAATTGAGCCTCATTTGCCTTCTCTTCCAGTGCTCCATAAACATGGTGGCTGTGTGACACAGAGCGGTAACCTTCACTAACAAACCCACATTTATACTTATTGATCGGCTCAGCTCTGATCAGGGCGATTTCTCTTATTATAGCTACAAATGAAGCCTGTACTTTTCTCAGAGGCTATTTTTTTTCCTTATCAAGAATATTTTCATTATTACTTCATTAATTTCTAGGGTTGGTAACTTTGGGAATCACTAATATGTCAATGTTTTCTCTGAAGTATTATGGATCTCCTGCAACATCAGGCTGTAATTTTTTTTTAAGAACTTATGTTTGAATTCATTTTGTTTTAAGCATTTAAGTCCAATTCACAATTTTAGCTTATGTGTAAACCTTTTTGAAGAGAACTAAACTGAAATCATCTAAGGAAGTGTTCTCAATACACTTCACATTAGGTAAGTGTGAATGGAAATTGAATCGAGAACCAATCATAACCAAAGTGAAACAAAACGAGATCTGAGTCCAGTTTCAAGATCAGCAGTGTGACTGCAAAAAGAACTATATTTCGATATTCTTTTATACTTTGGAAATCACTAACACATAAATGTTTTCTAAAGAACCATGGAAAGTTCTCCTATAGCATTAGGCTGTAAAACATTTTGGGAACTTGTAATTTAAAGGTGTTTGAGTCTGGTTCATAATTTCAGCTTATGTGTGAACACTCACAACAACCTCAGTTCCCTTTAAAAGAGAACTGAAACCATCTAAGGAAGTGTTCTCAATGCAGTTCACTTTAGGCCAGTATGAATGAATGGAACCGATCACAACCAAAGTGAACCAGAAAGAGATTTGAGTCTGAATGCTGTATGAATGCAAAAATAATTATTTTTTGATATTCTTTTTTATTTTCTATACCTTGTAACTTTAGAAATCACTAATACATAGGTTTTTTTCTTAGGAAACATGGAAGGTTCTCCTATAACTTTGGGCTGTAAAACCTTTTTTCAGGAATCTATTCTAATGGTGTTTTCACACTTGGTTCAACTGAACCATTTGAGTCCGGTTTACAATTTTAGCTTATATGAAAATGTTTACCATAACCTCAAACCCCTTTAAAGAGAACTAAATCAAACTATCTGAGGAAGTGCTCTGAATACAGTTCACTTTAGGTAAGTGTAAATGGAAAGTGGATTGAGAACCAATCACAACAAAAGTGAAACAAAAAGAGATCTGAGCCCACTCTCAAACTCAGCACTATGAATGCAAAAGAACTGGATTCTCTTTCCACTCAATTCACTTTCTGGCTCACTTAAAACAGCTCAATTTGATTCTTTTAAAGAGGACTCAAGTTAGCAAGTAGCCTTGTCATAGGGTGTCATTTTTCATTTCAAAGCCTGTAACTGTAAGAGATTAAAACAGGAAAAGCAAATTTAGGGTTTTAGCCAAAGTAATCAGCTTTTTAAGAAGCTCAGCATTTGAGTGGGGATGAGTACAGGGGGTATTAAAGAGAAGTGTAAAACCAGGGCACAAATCTCTTCAGCATTTGTCAGAGCAAGTCTGCCCTCAATATGTAGAGACACAACAGTTGGTGTACAGCAGCAACAAAGCGTGCGGGTGAACATGAAAGGAGAACAGAGCTGCTGACCCCATAGTGCCATAAAGATGGCGAAGAAGACGGTGGCCGCATTGTCGAACAGGTGGCTGGCCCTAGCGGTGCCGCAAGCCGTGACCAGTTTCCAGTAGCTGCAGGCTCGGTCACACATTGGGCACATGGTGATATTGTTTCTCTCGTCGCAGACCTCCATACTGAGTACACAAAGAAGAAAACCTGATTTCAGAAATACATCGCATCTCCATGTTTCCCTAGACACCATAATGTTTCTCTGTAAAGCTATTAATTAAGGCTGCAGTGTATTATTCTCCACATATTGTTTTAGCTTTTATCTTGTTAGCTTTTATTATTTCTGAAAAAAAAAAACATTTATTCTGTATTCAGCTTTTGTTTTCTTGTTCTAAAACATAGCGAGTTGCTTTGATGTCTAAACAGATGTGATGCTAATATGAATTTGTTTTACAAAAGCAGCAACTGTATGCACTGCGCAAATAGTGATAGTCACATGAAATGCATAAGAAACTGGGCACTCATGCTTTTGCATGTTGCTATTCTAACTACTACAAATAATTATATTAAATGTAAGAAAATGTCAAATATTACAAATGAAACACTAAAAACTAAAATCATTAATTTAAAAGTTAAATAAAAATTTTGGCAACTTAACGCTGTATTTGATTACAGTTTCACAGTGTTATTTAATTATAACCCCTGGGGGTTTGTGAGGGAATTGCAGGGAGTTCAATCAAACGCTAATAATTAAATCAAATATAAGATTAAAATAAATAAATGGCTGTTATTATCAAATGAAAGGCTGCAATTTAATTAGATAACTTAATAGTCTGTTGCACTGCCTGTTTCAGAGTGAAAATAGGCATTGTGTTACAGATTACAGTTTACTTTTTAATACCATTTAAAACACCTCTGTTAACAGTAAATGCTGCTTCTCACAAACTTCATTAAATTTATCACTAAATTTAATGTGCATATTTTTTTTTATTGCACAATTTATATTTCTGTGGATAGAAGTTTGCAGCAATTCACTGGTATTCTGCAAAAATTAAAGCTTGCGGTGTAACTTGCAGTGTAAAGGCAGCATAATTCTGCTGGGTACTCTTTGAAATATACAATACTTCATATCAGCGGTTTTGTTCATATAATGCTTCAAATTTTTCCTAGGTAGGTTTTAGAACAGCTTGTTTTCAGCAGTGGCATCTGTGGAATTAATGAATGTCGTTGCGAGACGGCCAGTGAACACTGAGTCACTCTCATTATACACTACATTACAGTCGCACCATTTCAAACCCACTCTGAACTCCCTAATTACCACACGCTTCAACATCCATCCATTTTTCTTGCGAAGTGCAACTGTGATTACTTTCGTAAATGGCTAGGCATATTCTTCACTAAAAATCTTCCCACAAAGTTCAAAGCCATTGCGAAAGAGTATGAACTGCTGTCGGGAGACGCTGCTGAAACTTGTTTCTTAGGGGTGTGAGATGGTGGAATGCATTTGAAGTTTATGGCACAGATAAGAAGAATGTGTCAATCTTAATTTTGTGACAAACTAATTTTACATAATTAAACACAGTAATAATCTGATCACTTATGTAACTGTCAACAGTTTAGGGAGGGGTCACATGCTATTTAGAACACTTTGTACAAAAACAATGCAAATAAACCAATCAAACAAATTTCATAAGGTGACCTGGGGATGTTGTTGTCCACAGTGGCACAGCCGTACAGGAACACAATGACTCCCACAATTGCTGCTGGAATTAGCATTTGAGTATACACTCCTAGCCAGGCAAAGTACAGGCCCACTTTCTCACCAAAATACTTCCTGAGAGATAAAGCAGTTTCAAGCAGTGCAATAAAGACAATGAAGTCAAGCAAAAGAAGTGTCAATTACTATGTAGTAAACATCAGAAAAAAAATATCCTTTTCTTTAGCCTGAGTGTAAATTGATTTTCAGTCTTTTCAATGTGCAATGAAAGGCTGTTAACAAAAGATTCAATTCTATTCATTTTAAAAAATAATGAAATAAGTAAAAATAACATTTTATTTACAGCTTACTCTTATTATTTCTTTTCCAAAATTAGTTTTAGTTTATTTACTTTAGTTTTAGTTCTTTAGTACTTTAAGCAGATAAACAAAACTTTTTAATTGCTTGATTTAGTTAACTATGACCCAGCAGTAAACAGACTTATTTGACCTCAGATATTCACTTATTTATCAGATATTGCTCATCCTAAATAATCTGATGATAAACATTACCGACATCCACAGCTACTTTGTTACCTTTAAACAAATCCTATCTGAATAGGGCTTTTGACAAACTCCTGAATAATGCATATCAGTAAGGTATTTCTAAAATCTCCTTTCTTTATGGTCCGTCTCGCTCTCTGGAAGTGCATTTATTGTCAGGATGATACCTGACTAATCCGATGGGTTGGTACTTGTAGAATATGCTGTAACTCGCCCACTGTTCATACAAGATCTGCAAAGACAGAACTAAAATTAGATACATCCTGGAACACCAATTCAACATCCATTCATACAGCATGGCTGAAATACACAGTGAGTGCACTTAGGGGTTAAATGGAAATAGCAAAATAACTGATTATTCCATTAAAAACTGATGAAGAGGAAAAATGAAGCCTCTCTCTACCATCATGTTAGTAATTTCGAATGTAATGACTTCGGTTCGGTGCTCCTGGGGATGTAATGTACTACAGTTATATGAGTAATTGAAGGCAGATTTACAACACAGCTGCACGGAGATCTCCAGTCTCCAGAACACACTCTGGAGTGTCAAAGAAAAGAAGTGTTTTGTCCGAGAGTGCAAGGGAGGGAAGGCCAAAACATTATGAAATATGACATCAAATAATGCACAACCCTCTAATAACAACATTCAGCAGTGAAACCAGCAGATAAATCTGAGAAGCAGATTGTATTGTTTCCCTTGAGCTTGTTGCATTCACATTAGGATTATAAAGAACGCCATAAGCGTATGTTTTCCAACATATACACAAATCGTCATGAATGGGTCAAACTAGTGAAAATGGATGGATTAATCAAGTAAACAAGCAGTGATTACTCAGCTCAAATAAAAAAAAAAAATAGTACACCTCCATACCTGCAACCATCAGTATATTTGCTGATTGATTATACAGAGGATGTGCCTAATGGTTCTATAAATTATGGCTAAACAATAGTAACAAATAAAATATTTTTGTTACATATTTAAAAAAAAAGCATAATATTGATATGAATTTTATTTTAATAAATACTATTGTAGTATAAATTATTGAATGGAAGGATTGGCATTTTTTCACAGGGCCCCAGACAGCTATATTTACAGCAGCTGATCAATGTTTATCTCTTAGTAAAAGCCTGAATTAATAATTTAAACCAATGATTGTGTCTCTTCAGAACACTTGGATTAAACTGCTTTATTCATATGGATTACTCAAAATAAACAAAGTGAATCCATTCTTGTAATCTTTATTTGCTATATGCAAATGTGTTAGAGAAGTGAACGTTAAAGACACTGTGTAAGACTCTAGTGTATGGAGCTGGAATATGTAATTTAATACATATACTTATTTATTTTTTTTATGTGTAAGCATATTAGCTCAGCAAAACCACACTTGACATCAATATTTGGTCCAACTATCTATCTATTTATCTTTCTATCCATCTATAATATATATATATATATATATATAAGATTCTTATGCTCATCAAGGCTGCATTTGATAAAAAAAAATTTAAATATTATTACAATTTAAAATATTGTTTTTATTTTAATATACATTAAAATATAATTTATTTCTGTGATGCAAAGCAGAATTTTCCTCAATATCCAATCTTTAGTGTCACATGATCCTTCAGAAATCAGTCTAATATGTATGATTATTATCAAAGGTTTGAAATAAGTTGTGGTGCTTAATATATTTATTAACTTATGATACCAAACCACTTGATGTATATACCTACTAAGCTATGTTTTAGAAGTACCAATAGCATCTACTGTATTTGCATGCATAAACACACTAAACAAACCAAAACACCAACTCTCTCCAAGGTCCCTTGAGGTTCTTTGTGAAAAAAAATTAAACATTTAATCTTTTTTTTTTAGTTCTTGAAAATAACCGTTAGACATTATTTTGAGAAGGGTTACACTACCCACTACGACTCAACAGTAAGCCTGCAGGAGCGCTGCTCACAGATGGCTGAAGTGGGAAATGATCCTGTTGCCTTGGTGACCTGACAATTATTCTGAGCTTGGTGCAGGCAAGTCCAGAGTCTCACCAGGTCTCCTCTACACAAGCTAGGATTCTGCAGCCCATTTATAGGGTTTAATTATATCTGAAGTGGTCAACATGAGACCAGACCATTACCAGATTCTTACAGTATGCCATAAAAGTGTCCAAACAGGTAAAACAGGGTTTCAAGAAAATATTCAGAGGAATTTAAATGTATTGATAAAAATGCTAAATTGTCTAAGAGAGCAGGATTCAATGATAACAACTCTTTTCTTTACAGATGGTAAAGTGAAGAACACAGGCCGGAAATGGAAGAATTTATCACTTTATATATCTTATTGATTGTTCTCATCTGAATGCTGGAAACCTTATTGCAGGCACCTTTCTGGCCTTGCAAATCTCTGAATTATGCCTTTATTATCTCCTATCACCCCTAGGTACAAAGGTAGCAGTTTTTGTGTATTGCCCAACACTTAAAAAATTGCAGTCACCATAATGTTTATCTAAAGATTTTTTAATTTTTTGATTAACTGGTCATATTTACTTATTTACATAAGTATCAATACCACTAGATACAAAATAATGCACAGTATCACGTATTTATAATTAATATTAGCAACTGAGAAATCAGTTACAATAAGTAAGAAAGATATATTATAAAAGTTGTTATTCGCTTGTTAATTCTGATGTCATGTCACCTCTTCTGTGTCCAAACGCTCTATCATATACCACGAGAAAACAACAAAAGGTGCTAATATACACTCACAATGCGATATAATACTACCAAAAAAATTATAATCCTAACCTTTAACTCCATACCGAAATCCCAGATAGCCAGACAATGAAAATATAAAGGTGAGTAAATAAATATAAAAATGATTGTGTTTGGGACACTGTGAGCATGGAGACTGTAGTGTACAACGTTTTCAAGTTTGAAAACGTTTAGCTTAAATGTTTAACATTAATAAACAGTGCTCATAAACGGCTGCTGAGGTGGTATTCTTAAGTGAAGTGAGTTGAGGCTTGGACCCGGAAACAGCACTTCTTACATCACCCACTTAACAACCGAATAACACTAAAATAAATTACAATTTATATTATTCATATTACTATAGTTTTTACACTTTTTTCTTAGTTGTATTATAAAACAGATATAAAAAAAGATAAATATAAAAGTGTTTGCATGATTCAAATCTGTTTTCTTTTTTTTCATAACAGTGTACAGCACAAACCAAATATGTAGTCCTTAAACACTGCTAACGAAGGTCACTTCAAAGATTATTTGGTCACTCAGTTAATATGGATTATTGCTAACATAGTGAGGAAACAGTGAGGTATTAAGGTTACAGCTTTTTTCTATACAAGCAAAACCTAAGGTGTTGTATTGTAAATATTTAAATATTATATTTAAACCTGTGCACAACTTCACTGGCGTTCAAAATCAGTCAAATTAAAATATCTGAAGTCCAAGATATGAGTATTTAGTATGAATATTGTAATGTCTTTTACCTTTCTGTCATTGGTTTCAGCGTGTACACCATCAATATCACCCTGTATGTAAAATGTAATTTCAAATGTTAATATGAAATTAACTTACACAAGAAATAAAACAATCAGTTGGAGGAAACTGGAAGGAGAACTTAATATGGCGTCACTCACATCATGCAATGGGTAGGCCTCTGTGTAGACACCACTGCCCAGCAGACTGCTGATTCCTGTAAACAAGAAATCAATCGAGTTAATTGCTTATTGTTGTGCTGTTAAACACACTTGAAATAGTTAACCCTGGGTCATTCAAAAACCCTGGTGTAAATGCAATCCTGGGTTATCTTGATTAATGTTTCACATCATTCAATTAACAATTAATCCTGGGTATTCATAAGATGACGTTTCACACTATGCATTCTTTTTTGTGGTGAAAACTTCAAAATAAAGTGCCACTATTGATTTTTTGATAACATTTCAATTCAGCAACACTATTGGATGGGATTCAGGTTGATTTGCACTAGTTTGTCCATCAAAAATAAAAAGATGAGACTTACCCATGATATACTTGGCCCTTGTGCATTTTGTTCGTTTTAAAATCTCATACACCTGTTGATGATTATAAATAGGTTTATAAATATAATTATAAATATAACACCCGGATTTATAATACTAGACTCAAAATGTAACATTAAACAGTGGACAACAGACATTTTAAATATCACAGGATACCTGTGAGACCTAAAATAGCAAGAATAAATAAATAAACCCTGCTGAGAAAATCAATCTGAGGGTGGACCGCATTGTAAGAGGCAGCTGACAGATCAAGTGACTGAAATTATTGTCCACAAAAAGAACAACTTTGACGTCACTGACATTTTGGTGTGGAGCCACAAATGCGCTTTGGTAATCAAATCAGGGGATAAATGACATTGGGTCTTAAATCGTCCCTGACTAGGCAGGCAAAACAGTTTTCTAAGAGGACTCATACTTACTATTGAGCTCCTGGTTTTGCTGTCGAAGAAGGAATTTCTGTCTGATAAATCAAAGCTGTGAAAAGAAACCGTGGGTCATTTCATTTTGACTGTTTTGTGCCTCCCTATTCAATTTCACAGGCAATAACATTCCATGGGGCTGTAAAAACCAAAGGCGCATTGATAGTACGCTGCCTTTCAGAGGATTATTAGTGACCATCCATCATATTTCACTACTTTAACTTGATCATAAATTTGACCATTTATAACAATCACATATTGTGTTCTACAATAAAACTAGCATCATGTGATCATTTTCATTCATTGTAGTCAATGAATGAAAATGCCTACGAGGTCAGCAATCATCTTAAACATGAGCTTAGTGTGGCAATGAATGACTATAGACTTACAGATGCTGCTTTTCTCGTGAGAAAGGGTAGGAGAGGTGTTTCTCATTTTCCGTCTGGTTTTCCCCAACTTTAGGTTGCAAGGGTGCAGTGACTTTCTGCAGGAACATGTTGACCTTCTCTACAATGCTGCTTCCCTGACTGACTTTATATATCTGAAAATGACATGACAGCAGAGCACATCATGTTTGTGTAGAGCACACAGATTCTCTTTATCACTTGATAAGACTCAAGACAATATACCTTTGTTGTTGGCATTTTGAGCTTCATAAACTCAGCTTCTCGACAAAGAACGTCCCAAGGCGCATGAATCTTCAAGAATCCCACACCTGGTAGTTTAGTCTGAAAAACAAAGATGAAGAAACATGGCCTCAGCATACGAACAGCACGCTGGGGTGTTCTCCGCATCAAAGTCACCGTGAGGGAAGGAGGGTGATATTGCAGATCATGTTAGAGCACATATCACAGGCTTTTTGGTTTATGAAGAAAACGTGAGTGGTGTTTGCACTGGCAAAACTTGCGTGGTTGCTTACTGGCCCAAGTTAAAAAAAAAAACCACCCCCAAATCTCTACGGTATTCTGGCACCTACATATGGGTCGGTCGATCCCAAGTCCATTTAAATCTATGGAATGTTTTTCCTTTTTATTGTACGTATGGGTGGGTGATATGGCAAAAATATCATATCACGATTTTTTTCTGAAAAATCACGATTCTTTATTTTGCTATTTTGCAAGTACAGCCAAACTTATTTCCTTATTTTAAAAACAAAGCCTTGCAAGGTAAAAACAAAAACAAAAAAGAGTTTCCTTCTTCTGTTGAACATAAAAGTTATGTTGAAGTTGAAGAATGTGGGTAACCATAACATTTAAATCGTTCATGATCAGAAAATGTTATGTGCACACCACTAAATGTACGGTAGACAATATTTGCATGAAAATAATAGCACACACAATTTTACAGTATACATCATTAACACATTTTCATCAAATGGTGAGAGAATTAAACAGTTCATATAAAAACCTTGGGTTCAAGGTTGCTCAAATCACTAACTCTAAGTATGAGCGATATTAATAAGGGATTTTTATCATTGATAAGCACCACTATCAATATTGCTCATATACAGTAAACATGCAAACCATTCATAAACTATCCAAGAAATGGGCAAGATCTTTTTTCAAGTGTTTAACACACTAGGTTTTCTTCTTCATGAAGGACCTTTTGAGAGAAATCCACAGAAATGAAGAAAAAAAAATCTCAGCTGTGAAGAGAAGGACTTCTCTCTTGGTTTTCTGAAGCTGAAAAGAGGGTTATGTAAGATTTGCTTCAAATGACCCACTCTTGTTATAACTCACATCCCACACACAAGGTCTGACCCAGTCTGTTCAATCCCAGCCACTGATTTCAGTGAAGAACAACACAAACAGGTATTTCTGCTCTTAGACAACATTATATACAAGTATTTTTTTACAAGTCTAATTTAACCCCAATTAAATTAAAAATGACATCTTAGCATGGTACCATTTCAGTTGTGTGTCTTGCTAGTGTTTTTTCAGTGTATAAAACTAAATAACTTTTAGAATAAAACAGATTTCAGAACATTTCTATTTTATTTAATGTTATTTTATTAATTTTTCCCTTTCTAAACCCAATGGTTTGATCTTAGTTTAGGGGAGTGACATCATCATTTTTGACAACATGATTCAAACAGAGCAAGTTTTTCTTTTAGTATCAGTATTTCATTGTTTTCATTCATATTGGCCTTGCCAAACTCAAGAGTTATCGGGGAAAAAAACAGTGATTCATTTTATACAAAATAAAATAAGTGTTTTCGTCACAAAATTTGGACTAAGGTGAAATAATATGATTCTTTAAAGTTCAGCAGTAATATTCATGATATAATTCAACGCAGAAAGAGCGGTAGCTAAACATGTCATGAGATAAGACCCTGTGTGACATGAAATAACAAACAATAATCAGAATATTAAAGTGAACCCAAATTATTTATATTCAGGGAGCAATTCTCTGTACTTTCAGAGAGCTGCAAATCTTAGTCCTTTAGACTAACACTTCAGTTTATTATCCTCTGCACGATAAACACTTCACTTTGTTGATGATTAGTCCACTAAGACCTCTTCACCTAATTCTGTCTATGAGAAAATCTAGCACAGTGGAGAACGTTAAATCCCTGTAATCTGCGAACATCAAAGCATATGACATTATGGGTTTATAGAAGTTAAGCTTGAAAAAAAGCCTCTAATTATAATAAAACTGCAAATTAGCAGCATTATACAGTACAGTGTGAACTTGTTTTATGATTGCCAACAGTCAAATTAATTAATTTTTACAACTAGCAATTATAGCGTTGGCGGGACTGGGGAACAATTTAGAGAAATAATTTCATGTATCCTAAGGGTGACAATTCTTTAACGTCAGTAATATGTAATAAACTGCTTTACCATTTCTACAAGCCGACTTAGTGTTACCACGGTCTTCTCCCAAACGAAACTTAAAATAAAATGACTGGGAAACATCACTGAGAAGATACCTGACAATTATTAGTGTAGTCCTCCACACCACTGAAGTGTTTCAAAACTGGGTCAACAACAGGGAATGATTTTGCTGCTGTTTAAGTGAATCACTTAAACCTGAATTCATTTAAAAAGCAAGAGAGGTTAAGACAAATAATGGTCATAATACACAAAGGAATTTTAGGATCAAAGTATCAGCCTCAAACGTATTGCTATTTCAGCGGTATGGTCTTTGAATTTAATTTTCATGAGGACGATAGTCTCACGCATCCAGACTGTTCAAAATCTACATGAAGTTTGGTCCAATGCTGGCAAAGAGCTGCTAACAAGCCAATTTATCAGTCCTAAGATTGATTGCTAGAGTTGATGTGCATGGTTGCATCTCTCAGTGGGTGGACGGTATCATTCGCAGTGGCAGAACTCCAGCTCAAATTATAGCCTTGGTGACAGAAACTTACAAAAAGGCACATAGACAGTAGACTCTTTCACACGTAATATTACTAGTGAATTACTGTTAGATTTCATGTATGAACAGGGCTTTTTGAGAAATACCAGGATTAGAAGTTGTAAAAATTACTACTACATTTATGCATTTAGCTGGCGCTTTTATCCAAAGTGACTTACAATAGAGGAACATAAACAATTCATCACATACACTGGGAGAATTACTTCACAGCTAGAGTGGGAAACAAGCTAGCAGAGAAGTAAAATCTTTTAAGTCGTTTATGCGAAATGCATAAATGTAAATGAAATGTGTTATTCACCAGTACAGAAAATTCAGCAATTTTTATGGTAATTTGCAATGTTTAATTAATGTGTGAAATCAGCTAATGTCCTCTAGTTTTTGAAATGTACCCCATGGTGCAAAAAAGTAAAACTCCTTCTATTTCCAGTTTTCTAATTCAATCACAGACTTGTCTGGTCACACCAAAAAAAAAAAAAGGTTTAAAATTTAAAAGAATAGGCCACACCACAACTACAGCAAAAACACAATAAGGACACAGTAAGGACACTAAGAAACAATATCGTTGGAATCACTTTCAGAACATTTTTTCCAGCTGATGAACGATAAAAACATTGAGAGCCAATCAGAATCTTTATGGCTTTAAAGAGCTCAAGCAGAACTGCAGGGGTTGGTGTGTAGAGTAATATAGTTATCATTATAGTTTTCATTACAGTTATGGTTCTTGGCTTTAACTTTAAGATATACAAAGATGGTGTACTCATATTATTTATGAATGGAAAAAACGCAACGTGTGATATGACGGAATAATACCCATCTTCTAAATAAAAGAACCATGGGATGTGCGTTTAGGACATGCGCATAGGACAGCACATATGCATTGGCTAGTCCAGCCTGAAATAAAAGCTTTTTAAAACTCTATTTAAGCAGTAAAAACAACAGTATATGATAGTTAAAGTCAGGTTTAATGTCAGATCATGTAATTAAAATGTGAGCGTGTCAAGCAGCTTTTGAGAATTTAGGATTTCCCCATTCAAATAAGTAGGACTTGGTCTTGGATGCCCTAAATAACTGCTTGTAGGCATTGTATAAATAAAATAAAATTAGATTAAAAAAATGTAAATACTGAAAAATTATTTATTTTGTGTCAAATTAGATTTTCATGAACCCTACTGTAAATGAAAACACAGTGGGACTCACCCCTTCCTCTTTCTCCATCTCAAGGCCCATTTCTCTCAGGTTCTCCTCAAACTCCTCCCTGCGGAGGCGCTGGTCGTCCGCGTGGTAATCCAGCCTCTGCTCCTGGGCTGCGAGTTCGGGGTCCTCATGTGCAGGTGGGATTTTCGGTTCACGTTTGAATCTGCAGCACAAGCAGGACTTGGACGACTGTTTGTGGGTGCTCTGGGGCATCTGGACATTGTAGGTGAGGACATAATCTATCCGCCTTAAGCCATCCTGGAAGTACGGCCACAGTTTTGCGTCCTTTGGTCTCTCGTTTTCCTGCTGAGACTTGCGGAGCTAGGAAAAAAAACAATTTATAAAAGAATATTATATGCACCTGTATAGTTTTAGAAGAGACTAATCAGCATCTGTATTACATGATTTTAAGTAAATATCTTTTGACATTTTATTCAAAATAAATAAAGAGATAAAAATGATATAGACAGAACAAAATCATGATGCTAACTGTGACCTTCAAACTCAAAACTTATAAACCAAAAATAAATTCAATTAATAATATTAAGTAGCCTATTCTTTACGCTTCTTACAAAAATAGACATAAATCTGCCTGTGTAATAGACTTACAGCAAACAATTTCTTTCACTTTATAAAGGGTGTGGCAGATTTCTGGCCTTTTAAATGCGTATTTATGTTAAACACTATTCTATTCCTGCTTACTTCACAAATATAAGTAAACCATTCATAGGCTGATTTTCCAGTATATAGTCAACACTGTGGCTCTGTGGTGCTTTGAATGTTACTCTGTTAGTTTGAGTGCTGTGATTTTGGGCGTTTTTAGTCTGAACAAGGACACACAGAAACACGGGGCAGGAGAGCTACTACCCACCAAACAAATCTTAGTTAACAAATTACAGCTATTTTCTTTGGGGTGGTTTTTGTATTATTATTATTTTTATTTATTTTTTCAGCAAGGATACATTAAACTAACGAAAGATGACAGTAAAGACTTTAACACTGTTATAAAGAAAATGTACATTTCAAAATTCAGATCAGTTAATGCTGCTCTTTTGAACTTTCTAGACATTAAAGAATAAAATAAATAAAACAAAATGAAAACAGTATTTTTTAGTATATCAAATAGTATTTTTTTTTCCCCCAAATGGTATTTCAACATTGATATTAAGAAGGCAATGTTGCACCAAATCAGCATGAAAGATCTTAATACTGAAGACTGGAGCAATGGCTGCGGGAAATTAATGAAGACTGAAGACAAAAAAAAATTACATTATAAAATATGTTAAAACTGAAAACTTTAAATGGTAACAATATTTCACAATATTACTGCTTTACTGTACTTGGATCAAATAAATGCAGCTTTGTTGAGCATGACAAACTTCTTTTTCCTAATATAAAATTTTATTTATATTTGCATTAGAGTACTTTAAGTCAAGTCATCTTTATTTATATAGCGCTTTAAACAAAAAAGATTGCGTCAAAGCAACTGAACAACATTAATTAGGAAAACAACAGGTTACAGAAACTATAAAACAATTTACTGATGCATGCAAGTATTTGCAAGTGGGTTTGTCTTACACAGAAACAGAGAACATCTTTTTCTAAACCAGTAATGACAAGGGAACACGGAGTAAAAATCTCCTTGTTTTTTCCAGCAAATGTGCAGTGCAATAATACATTTATCAGGCAATAACAAAGAGGCAATCAGCCGAAGGTATTCAATTTCCCTCCTGGCACTGAGCAGCACATATTTAAAGTTTAGTCCTTGCTTAAAAGCCACACACAGAAGTCGTTTTTGTTTTAGCAGATGCTTTCAATAATAAAATAAAACAGATACACCTAGTATAGTTTACTGCAGGCACAGTGTTTTTAGAACATTCAGTGCACACTGCTTAAGAACAGGCTAGAACTCAGTAACTCTACATTTCATGCGTCATCCCTTGTGAGGTTTGATTCAAAGACCTTAGGGTTTCCAGCCCATATATTAAACCAGTTCTGCGTAATGAGGAACTGAGAATCACAATGCTGGGATTTATGTGAACACCAAACATCTATAGGAACGGTAACAACAAACAAATCACATTAGCTCAGAGAAAGAAGTCAAAAAGGCAAAAGAAATTGCCCAATTGCCATGCTTATATATAATTTGACTTTTACATTTATTATGTTATATTACACATTATATTACAGAAGCTTAAAGCGGACGTAACGCACAGTTCCTGCCAATCTCATGTTAATCTTGAGTACCTATAGAGTAGTATTTCATCCTTCATATCTCCAAAGAGTCTTTATTTTTATCAGATTTGTAAAAGACATATACAGCTGTACTTCTTCTCTCCGAAAACATTTGAGCTCCTGGAGGAGCTTGTGGGCGGAGCTAAAGAGTCACGAGCACACACAGCTCCATCATCTGCAAGCTGTGACATCACTATAAATAAAACAGAGACAAAAACTATATTGACCATGGTTTGCTAATTAACGAATGATTGACGTTGATGGGTGTGCTCTTGCTCTCGCTCTGCTTGATGTGTGCCCATACAAGGAATTCTGTCATTTATGACGTCAAACAGGGCCATACTAGAAAAAAAAAATAATTCTGAAACTTATATGAACCCTGAAGGAGTGTCTTTGCCACAAAGATACTCCGTCACACGTCCAACTCATTTCTTTTTTCTTTGACTTTGGTCATGTTTAGCATGAGAATCTAACTCTTTTTATCAGTATAAATAAGTCAGAATGCATAAAACAGCATTAGACCTTCCCTTTAAAAAAATAAAATAATTTTTTTTTTCTATTGCAGTTAGTCTTTGAGCCAGGACTAGTTGTCACACTTTTCAACCCCTGTAGCCTAAATATTTCTCATGGTAAATTTCTGAACAAGATACTAATATAGAAAGCATTTTCATTTGCATTTTTGATTTAAAGAATTATAAATAATGAGATATAGTGCAGGTAGCTGTCGGTTTACTGCTTGACAAGTGCGTTTTTTTCTTGTTTTTTTCTTTATTTGTCATCTTAATCCTGCATATGTGGTTACAGTCTTATAAGAATGAGTAACACACCACTCAAAAAGTACCAAATCTATGAACATGCACCCAACACGTGATTGAATAAATTTGTATAAAGTCATTTAGGATTAGCAGAGGGTATTTCAAAGTGACCAGCCTGTCCTGCAGATTTGCAAAGACGTTCAAATGCGCCCTCAGGATGCAAAGTAGTTTTGCACACCCAAAGGGTACGCAAAATCGGCAGAGCTTAAAGTTTATTGCACCATCTGGAGTACGAAAAGGAAGGCAATGTGTTCTAGCCGAGATGTGCTTGGCAAGCTTTAGCATTTCATGAAAATATATATTTGGTTGTTTTATGAATTATCAGCCATGATAAGGGCTAAGAAGAATATCTGTCTTGCATAAACAGTAGAATTACAATGCAAATGTGACTATCTATGTAATTCAAACTCCTTAGCTTTAATATCACATATCGCCTGTTCCTGACAAAAGGTGTAAACTGAAGCATTCAAATGTCCAGATATTTGTCCATAGTTTGCCTTGCAAATTATGCTGTACTAAAAAAACAGGAAAACAGATGAGGAACTGGACAAAATCAGTGCTGAGGAATGTTTTTCTGTTGTTGTAACTTACAGCAGTCTGGGGGTATAGAGAATCTCTAGTGCCTTTAGAATCGTCTTCATCAGTCCCCCGCACATCCAATGGGACAGTTTCATATTTCTCATTTCGCCACATGCTGTCTTGTCCTCTCGGGCCCGATGGATGCTCCTCTGTGCTGTTGAAACCCAAGAGTTTCTCACCTGTTGAAGAGCAAATACAAATTTATCAATGCAAATATTATTGCTGTGTGATAGGAATATGAAGTGTGATGCTACATTAATCCCAACAACTTCTTCTATCACACAGAACTGCAAATGACCAGCTGGTATGAAATTTAGTTTGACTTACGTTTAAAGAGAAAAATCAAGTTTGAATGCAAATTTCATGTAATGAAATGAATGCAAAAAACAGAAGTGGTAACACAGTCAGTATTCTAATTATTTTATCTTTTTGATTAGTGACCAGAAAAATTGTGCACAATTTTAAATATTTCTTCTTATTTTAATGATTCTTTGTTTTATTATCAAAATTTGAATAACGTCTCAGAGCATACTATATTTAATACTATAACAACTTCTGTTGCTTTTTATAGATCACAGATCTGGAGCAAAAACAGAGATGGCAGCAAGGGGTCAATATATCCTTCAAAATGAATGTAAGCACCACAGAGGCCTGATAACATGCCTTCAACCTAATTACAGAGCAGCTGAGAGCAAATCCAATTCATTTAAGACACTCATCGAAAATGAATCACCTGAAGCCTAATAAATAAAATCATGTTTTTTTGTTTTTTGGGGTTGTGGTGTTAATATGTTGTTTTTTTTTTATTGTGAAACATAAAATCTGAAATAAAAAATAAAGCAAAAACAATGTCCTAAAGAACACATGCCTACATTTTCCGCTCTAGAATGCATATGTAGGTCATTTTAGGATACAAGTGTGTGTGTGTGTGTGTGTGTGTGCTTTACCTCGGATTGCTCCGAGGGGGATTGTCAGTGCAATAATGTCAGCTTGCCTTTTTTCTTTTGTACTCAGTATAAATTTGAACATGATAAACAACACTAGAAATAAATAACCCAAGTAAATATATATATTTTTTGACAGGCCTATGGAGTATTAATACGAATATCTTTTAGTATTATTAAATGTGAAAATAATTAGTTCACATGTTCCCAGACACATTCATGTTATATTATTACAATATTCACCATAATAAGTAAACAATCTTTAGAGCAATTTTCTTATATTAATAAGTGAGTTTGAAAAAGATTTTGATTTTTGAAAATCCTTGTCATTTCACCATAAGATGATTTTTGGAACATGATAGATGGTTTGTTACTGGTCCAAGGTGGTTTACCAGATTTAAAACATCTGCCGGATCAATCTTAGCCCTATTAACTGCTAGTCCATCTGATCCACCGCCTCCTAAATCAATGTAGACAAGCTAATAAACAAAACTAAACAGCACGTTCCACCAAGAAATCATATAAATTCAGCCGCCGTCAGAAGAGGAATACAAAGGCTATGAATACTGAACAGCAAATTTGATGTACGACATGCTTTCTGGTAATTTTCTGCAAGGACATTACCTAAGGAGAGGCTGATGTTTATATAGGATAATACTTATTTGCAAGTGGATTTTCCATTTCCTTGTTGAGATTAGATAATGAAGCTTGATTGCATTGATTATAATGATGTCAGACAAGTAAAATAATTTTTCAGCATGAAAAACACCCTTGAGGTAATCATTCAATTAGACTGGCTTATGGTATTTGAAAGCCAATAAATCATGAAACTTGTCACACCGTTGCAGAATCATTTTCAAAGAAATATGGAAAATATAACAGGATTTATACATCATTCCACTATATAAACACCTGTAGACAATGAAGTAACATTCTCCCTTAAACCAATTCTCTTTGAAAATCCACTCCTCCATACACCCCAAATGGGAAAATCCCCTCTGACAGCCCAGGTTGACATGCACCGCCCCCCTCAGACCAGCATCTCCCTCCTCAGGTGAAGATGATGCTGCCATGGATTCTCCTCATGTGCTCCGTGTGTGCGCGCGCGCGCGCGCGCGTGTGTGTTGCCTGAAGGCAATGCGTGACTGCTCTAAACCCTCGGTACACATAACAACACAATCCTCATTGCCCATACAGCTTATCATACTTTAATATTACTATTATTTTATTAATAATAACAACAGTCAACAGGTTATTGCACAAAGGCATTATTTATAACATATCTGGGTATTATAAATAGTGTTTTGCAAAGCAATCTTAGCATTATAAACATGCGTTAGAAATAAATACGTTGTCTGAGTGGTGGATTCCGCTTGGCTACGGGGCTACTCGTTATCTGTCCATCTTTAATAGTCATCATCAATAATAAACGCGCAATCAGGCTTCTAAATAAAAAACGTGAGAAACTCACCCGAGCCGTCAGCCTCCTCATCCTTCCTCGCAGTATTCACATCATCTTCGCCCTTCATCGGCGCAGATGTGCGGTACGTGTATCTAGTTTCCAGGTGGGTGTAGTGGAAGTTGTGCGTGAGAGAGACGTCCCTCCGCGATCGTTTGTGGGGTATTTACATGAAGTCTCGAGGACTGGATCCGTGCGAGTGCGTTTTTATCTCATCCTGCAGCCACGCACACACATCTACATCACTACAAGCACGAGCTTTCCTCCGCATCAGATCATGCGCTTTGGGAAGTTCATGAAGCAACACCAGTTGAACGCGGGCTTATCTCATTCTGTTCAATGATGTTTTGAACTCACAGAACGTGCAGCCTGTTTTTATAAAGGGCTGAGTTATACCTGAATGTTTTACACAGAGACGCAAATCGGTTAAATGGGCTATAAACGCGAAACGGGGCTAGTTGTCACTTTTTAGCTTACGTTACTCCATAGATAGAGAATTGTACGAGCGTGGGTTTGACCGTTTTAGCTGCTAAACATTTATGAAACAGAAAAATGTGTGGAACTGTAAAAATGTAAACGTTCAAAATGTTTTCACAAACAAATATGTCTAGCCTATAGCCTTTTGGGTTAGACCGTTCTATAAATTAAAGTTTTTACATTCATTGTGTAGGCTAATATAACAGACCGATAATTATTATTATTTTAAGAACACCAATTCAACATGGCTGTCGTCAACTAAATATTGGCTGAGTCCCAATGTGCTTACTATCCATCCTAAATTCTATGTGATATTAGTAATTTACTATTTAGGGCAGATTAGGGCGCACGCGCCTGGACCGAAGTTAACTTCCGGTCTGTCTGTTTCTCCCGCTTTAAAGCACCTCCTGCTGGCAGAGAACGAATTTTTGCATTTTCATTAAGTCCATCTACACAGCAAACATATTTTTCTCGTTATCAAAAATAATCTACTCGATGGCTGTGTTCCAGTCCGTTTTTTATGCCCTTCACTCGCAAACTTCCCTCAGCGCCGTTAACTCGGATTAGCTGTTGTTATTGATTTTGAAAGTCTACCGGAAGTTAAGTTAGGGCCACAAAAGTGAGCATGCGCAGTAACGTTTGTTTATGTTGTTGCCGTTAAAACAGTCTATGCACATGGGACGCAGGGCTGGAATATTCCAGGTCTCGTATCTGATTGGACGACAAGTGTTTCACGAGTGCTGATAGGACCAACCACTAGCACCCTTTGTATCACGTCGTTGTTACATCGTTAAGCCTGTAGGTGGCGACAAGTGACTATCTTTTATAAATGAGTCATTGAACCATTCACTGAACCGATTATACTGATTAATTTATGAACAAGGAGTGGCTTTACGAGTGAGTCATTGAATCAATCACTTCATTGATTTATTTCAAAACACTGATTCATTCAGGTACGAAAGTTGCTGAAACTATTTGATCTCCGAGAGCTAGATTTCTGCTCAGTCAAGCCATATCAACTGACACTTCTCCATATCGATCACGCAAATGACCTTAAAACTTCTCAGCCACTGTGGATACTATGACAGTCAAGGACCCATCAAACGGATTATTTCCCTCTGAATATATCATTTTACCCGGAGAACAGGTAATTATACACACACTTTTTCACTCTCACACACATTCTCTTACTTACTCCAAAACAGCTCAAGTTTAATTGCCGCTGCTAGTGAATTCTTTGTGTCAGCAATATCACTCTGGTGTATGTGATGGCTCTATATTGCACAATTGCTAGTATAATATTGCTAGCTTACTGCAGTGCACACACTCTATATATATATATATATATATATATATATATATATATATATATATATATATATATGTCTACTTATAGTGATTTAATAATTCATGCATCCTGTTTTTTTTTTTTTTTTTTTCAGTAGGAACCATTAGTGTTTTTCAAAGTCTGTGGTTGCCATGGTAGACTTTTTTATGACAGGGTATGTCGTTTTCAAATCAACGTAAATCAAGTGCATTGTCATTTTTTTTTTTTTTTTTTTACCCACATAACCATTTAGTGATTATTTTCTAGATAAGTTCCACCTGACGTAGCCTACGGGAAACTGATTAGACTTTACAGAGATCACCTGGGCGTGCACACATCCAGACTACAGCTCACACTGGCAACATTAAATCGCAATCGAATCCTAAGCAGACCAGTAAATGCTTTCCCGAAGGAGAGTAATGCCCTGACATTTTCAAGTCACCTTTAATTAAGTGCTGGAACCGGCCAGTCACCTCGGAACTTGAGAAGAAGAATGAAAATGTTGAATCTTACTTGTGCTCAGAGAGGAAATCACTCCAGCGCTTCGGCTCCTGACTCCGGCTCACCTGCGCAAGCACTTGTTTATCTCAGACACTCAAGAACATGTACATATCTTTCCGCCTTAGAACTTGGAAAGAGCGACGTCTTAACGATTAAAGTAGCCTACCATACCTTTCGTACAAAATCTCCGTAACACAACGTTTGCGCGACGTGCGGACAGCGCGTGCACAGCACTGATATGACGTATTCATAGGTGTTTCCCTCACTATCAAAGCAGGTCAGGAATGTGGGCAGGCAGGGGACTGACTAAAATTTGTACTATTTACAGTTTAAATTACTGGGTAAATGTTTTCTCTGAGGTGTACAAACATTGTACACGGAACATGCACGCACACAGTTTGAACATCTCTGAACAAAAATTCAAGTCTTTATACGTGTCACAAAGTTATGCACGTCATGTTCATCACAATAACTACAGGTCCAAAAACATGGAAATATCATGAGATTTTAAAATCGTGATTTTCAAGACTGAAAAAAAAAATCATAACATTTTAAGTCGTTGGCATGTCTTGTGAATATGATTTCATTTAATTTTATTCTATCTTGAAATCGCCCTTTGTGGGTGTTAAAAATCTATGCAGTAATTATGATTGGAAATTAAAGTTATAAAAGTTAACTGGGGGTGTGGGATACCCTGCAACTATACCTGTGGTTTATTGTGCTTGGCAATAAGTATCCACCCAGCTAACAAAAGTACGTAACTGTTACGTCGTGTGTTAGCAGGGCAGGTATTTTTGTCTTAATTTTGTACAGTAAATTACATAGCCTACATATACCCTATCTATCTATCTATCTATCTATCTATCTATCTATCTATCTATCTATCTATCTATCTATCTTTATTGTTGAATGTCACTTTTAACCCATTTCATATCTGGCTTTACTATAAATAAAAAAAATTGATACAAATTTTCTTAAGCATTTTTGCACTTTGTTTTGACCTAGTTTATTAGTACACTATGTTCTGTTTCACATAGCATAACTGATCCACCCTTTTGTTTAACTGTTGGCAAGGTGTTCATCTTTAATTGCTTGTTCTTTGTTTATTGGCAGATTGTGGGCCATTCAAACCACAGTAGTTGGTTTCAGAATGCCCCGGGCTTATCTGAGGTTTGTGTCCCATCCATGACATTGATGAGACTGGAGTAGGGTTTCTCTCAGATGACTCCTCCATGTTTGTCGTGCAACGTGACAGTGAAGGACTGCACACTGAGTTAACAGATAAACCTTCTTGTGGATGGTATACAGTGATATGTTGGCTTCCTGACGAGTCTACAAACAAATATAATTTCTTTTATTCTTTGTTTTCACTTCTTTAAACATTTGAATACAATTTAAGCCTACACATGCGTTCATTTTGCATTATTAAAATGCATCCTAGTGATTCAGTAGAGATGGTTACCTAACCTGCCTGGTGCAGGTGGTTGTATTTTGTTCTTTCTTCTCTTATGTGTCTTGTCTTTGCTAGCCACTATTCTCTCTATTATGCTGAGATGACTTTAGACAATGTGGGAAAAACTGGCTTCCTCTATTGTCACTAGTTTTTGTAGACAACAATGCTAATCGTTGCCCTCAGTGTGAAGCTGACTAAATTAACAAGAACGGTTAAGTTGATATAAAAGAATGCAATTATATGCCTAACTACTAACTCAAGAAATAACACAGTTAATGTATAATTGTTTAGTGTAACTACTTAAATTTGGGACACTACCAGTAGTCTCCTCCTCCTCCTCTCTTATCTCTCTCAGACATACTCTCTCTTTTTAAGTCTCTCTTTCTGTTTGTTCCATATCATCAAAACATGCTACAAGAGAGGCCCCAACATGTACTTGGACGCTGAAGCCACACTCAAATCTATGAATGTCATTGCACTAGATAACAAAATATCAAGCAAAGTGGCACCTGCAAACAATTGATTTTGGACTTTTTCTCAGAACTAACACTGAGAAAAGTAGGAAGCAAAATAAAGAAATTAGCCAAAAGTTGTTTCTGTAACAGTAGATAAGTGAACTGAAAAAATGAGCATCACTTTTGTGCAACTTACATGATTTATACATGGATTTATACAATATTAATTTGCATAAAACAAACTACTAAGAGTAGTCTTCAGGTTAACATTTGCTGATTTTACAATATGTAGTATTTTAAAGAGTTTACTGAGCCTGGAGACAAAACAAATTTTAAAAAAAGTTGGCATGTTTTTTATTTTATTGAGTATAATATTTGATACATCAGGCTGTTATGGTTCATATTGTATGACAGGAATGCAATGCAATACAATGAGGACTAAGAAATGTACAAATAAACACCTCAAAAGTCACGTGTACTTACATTTAAAAAAAAAAAATGTATGGATAATCAAGTTGTTTCAGTTCAGTTACTCTTTAAATATTACTAACAACATAAAAGTTATTCTTATGTTTAGCATATCAAAATCACATATTTCACAGTAAAAAGTCACACAGCTTAATGGGAGTGTTTTTAAAATCTGACTTTCTTGCTAAAAAAAAGCTATTAACTATCGATCAGAGGGGAGAAGACACATGAAGCTTGTATACAGGTTTTCCAGTTTTCTAGTTAAATAAAATATCAAATGTAACCCTGGAGCACAAAACCAGTCATAAGTCGCATGGGTATATTTGTAGCAATAGCCAGCAATATTGTATGGGTCAGAATGATTGATTTTTCTTTTATGCCAAAAATCATTTGGATATTAAGTAAAGATCAAATTCCATGAAGATATTTTGTAAATTTACTACTGTAAATGTATCAAAACATAAATTTTGATTAGTAATATGCATTGCTAAGAACTTCATTTGGACAAATTTAGAGGCGATTTTCTCAATATTTTGATTCCAAATTTTCAAATAGTTGTATCTCAGCCAAATATTGTACTGTCCTAACAACCATACGTCAATGGAAAGCTTATATATTCAGCTTTCAGATGATTCATAAATTTCAGTTTCAAAAACCCTTATGACTGGTTTTTGTGGTCCAGGGTCACAAATATAATATGTAGGCTTTTATACTCACTATTACTAAATTACAGCACCACTGGGTGGTGTTGAGAATTCAGTTTTTGAGAATTCAGACTTTGCTTGCTTATTCATGTGCACGTAATGAAAGTTATATCATTACTGCATAACTTCAGCATTTGTCTGAGTCATATTTGCAATTACTTTCAGCCAGACTGATCCCATGGACATTTTTAGTCAATGAAGCCAGTTTCCCTCAAGTTCCTAGCAGATTAACTATAGACCAGTTTGACAGGTTTCCAAGTACTTTTTCTCCTATTTTTTTTGAGGATATAAATCCTTTAGTAGTTTAAATCTACTACTAACAAACTATTTGTGAAATATTTTGCTTGAAAAGTATCTTGTGCTATTAATCTTTATAATAAATACCATTTGGTGTGGTATTTGTTTGTAATGCAATTATATCCATATATTTGGTGCAGCCATGCTTAATTATTTTTTATGCAACACACACACACACAATTGTTAGTCTTAAGTGTATGAGATACATTTTTACCTGCTGGTTGCGTTATCCCAAAGCGGTCTCTCTGTGTCAGTGTACCTTTTCCGACTTCCATGTCTGTTTAAAACTTCCTCAACTCAACATACAAAAAGATACACTGTATCTGTGTAAATGAGTGGAGGTTGGACTGCCACAGAAAATGGATAATATACAATGTCAAGTTTATTAGACAGCTAAATTAGGCATCAGTCTATAGAAGAGGTGCATTGGTTTAAGGGTGTGTCGTGGCTAAGTACTTGTAGAAGAGGTGCGTCTTCATTTGCTTCTTGGTAGATGTTATAGTTTCAGCAGTTTAGGTGGAGTTTGGTAGTTCACTCTTCCAGAGAGGTTGAAGGTTTCAGAGAGTGACTTTGTGCCTTGTTGTGAAGTAAGACGTTGCTCATTCAGTGACCTGAGCTTTATACTCAACCTCAAGTCGTTCCAAACCTATTTGACTTTCTTTCTGATGTGAAACACAAAAGGAGCAAATACAACAAAAGCATGCAGTGATTATGGACTGACATTTCCCCTTACTCCATAGCTCTTAAATGTTCAAGACTTCAAATTTGTCGCCTGTCTAGGTCTGACGTCAAAGAAGCCATCAGTTCACATATGTCTCCTAACAAAATACAGTGTGCCAACTGAGATTTGGAATCTACAAGTGTACAAGTTCCATTCAATTCCTAGGAAATGTTATGCTAGAATTTTTTAAATGGTGAGAACCGATGAAAAGCTTAAATTGTAAATGTGTATGTCATTCTGTTTACCAGCAAAAGTCAATTTCAGTCCAGTAAACAGTGGCCATTTTAAAATGCAAAAAGTTTATTTGTCACTCTCAATAAATTGACAGCCTGATGCTACTTGATCTCTCAGTATGCAAACTTTATCTTGCACTATGACCAAGCCAAGGAAAACATGATTTTGTTTTTACGTCCTCAAGTGATACTATATTTAAACTTCTAATCCTGTTCTCACAGTAAATGACAAACATTTGTGTTCAGACTCTCTGCTGCATGATGCAGTATTAGATAAAGCCAGGAAGCTGATGGCTGAAGTATGTTTTAGGAAAAAAAACCTTTCCATTGGGAATTCAGCAGCAAAAGGGTCGTTAAGCTCCAACACGATTTCCCGTTTGTCAGAAACTTTGTCCTGACCTTCGAACCCAGGCCCTCTGTGGTTGTGCTGACATACCCCTCGACAATCTAACCTCATGTTTATTTCCGCCCGTCACAACACAGAGACTTGGCTTAGCTTCTGTGAGCCCAGAATAACTGGACAACTAAATATATCTTTTGTGCTCATTTTTAACCAAAATTGTAATTTTGAGTGACACTTGCCCATTTAAAACTTGCATCCACAATGCTAGGGTGCTCTAAGTGATTGCTTACTGTCCCCAGTCAAAACAGCCCACCCCCGAGGCTCTATGGCTCTGCTTACAACTGGAATTAATTGCATGATGCTAAACACAGGCATAAAAAGGGTCTAAAAGCTTTCAACCACTTCCAGAGGTTGTAAGAAACACATTCACGGGATTGCTTTCAGTGTAGATGCTCATGTGTTTGAATGTGTTTGAACAGCCACAAAATCGGCCTACTCTCCGCCCACTGACCTAAGACGTGAGTGTTATGGGACATGTTTTAAGAAAGCCACCAAAACAACCCATTCCGTCTTCATTATGTTGGGCCAAAACAAAAATTAATATATACAACAAATTGGATATGGGATCTTTTTCACATGAATTATACTCCACTAGGCAAACATCATGAGTCTTATTCACCAGAAAAGTAATGTAAAAAAACTGAAAACATTTCTTTGTGGTATGAGCGGAAAGTCTGCTGATGAAGATAAAATGTTTTAATTGAACATTACATTATGTGTCTTAGCTATGCGAACAATGACCATGAGTGTGGACATGCGCACATAAAACATCTTGTTTCTACTTCTCCAGTGACAAATGAAAGGAATAATATTTGCCTAGTAATGGCCCCACTTTAGGGAAGTGAGTTTGATCACACAGTTGGGCTTGGTCAACAGACTCATTGTTTAATCATGCATGCCCTGCAAAACAATTCCACCTATAGGCCTAGACGTAGCAAAGAACTAGTGGCATTAAACTCAAATTTATTGCAGATATTCAACCCTTGAATGCTGTGATTGACCAATCAGAATGAAGTTTTCCAGAGAGAATACTTGTATAATAATAATTTTATTGACACTTTTTAAAACCTGGATGGCACTGTGGCAACGTCTCCAAGATGCTTCAGGAGACCTTCCTGCAAAGCTACCTAAAAACTCTGCACAAGTGCACCTATAGTGCAAAAGCTGCTTTAAATGCAAAGGCAGACTGGATTATGATGATGAGATCAGATCTCTGGCTGTTGTCAGACTCCTTGCACAAATGAAAATCTCACTGGATTATTTCAATTAATGGCAAAATGAATGTTTGGAAATATAAACTGATATTTCTCACTGACACACTGCTTATCCAGGTCCAGTGCCACAAATGCAGTACATTTTTGCAAAATTCCTTTAAGAAAGGAAAACAAAAATGTTGATATTTAAGTAAAAGGTATAAAATCATTTGATCATTACACTCTGATGTTGTGTGCTGAGAATGAGCTCTCAAAAATTGATGTCCACCAATTAAGTATGAACGATAAACACTGTGATAGTGGTAATGCACTCTCCATGGGAAATATATCCATTACTGTCCTCGCCCCAATCTGAAACAGTTCCATTAACAAGTTCCCATACACTGACCACTTCCTCTTATCCCACATACTTCCTGTCACAATTTTCAGCTTAAACTGAAACATGCTGGCGGATCAGCTTGCAATCCATCTCAAACAGTCAACGTGAAGGCTTGTCACGCAGCCTAGTTGTTCTTAGGACGCTCTGAATATTTTCTCACAGGCTCAGTTAAGTAAAGTAAACTGGGGGTCATTTGGAGACTGCAGATCATTTGAAGATGAAGGGTCTACACCAAGAACAAAGAGAAACATCCTTTCCATTAACTGTCCACAGCTTCCCCTCCCACAAATCTCAAGGACTGTGATGGTCAGAAGCATCATTTGGCTCAAGGCAGTGTGTAAGTGTGTGTGTGATGGTTACAGTTATGGTTATGATAATGCTGACGACCGGCCGCCGTGGGACTATAAGTTTGGAATTTTTGGAGGGAGAGCCTGTACATCCTGTGTGTGCTGGGGAGGATGTTTTTCTCTTAGTGGGGTCACAGAAAAAAAAAAAAAAAAAAAAAAAAAAAACAATAATGGCCATAAAAGATCTTACTGCAGTCATTTTCAATTAATCATTTCTTTTTTCTTTTTTAAGTTTTTATCCTGTATAATTTTTTTTTTCACAGACAATAAATAATAATTTTAAAAGATGTTTACGTTTCTTAATTACTTTTTAAAATTTAAACAGGCCAAATGTGGTTTTAAAATTAGAAACCAAGTAGGTTACAAGTCTAGAAAATAATAGTGATTAATTGAGCATGTGAAAAATATGTAAACAATTTTTGCAAGTCAAATGTCTTAATTATTATTATTATTATTATTATTATTAATACTGTAGGCTACATATTGGGGTTTGCTTTTCACCCACATGGTATAGTGACGTGACATTCAGCCAAGTATGGTGACCCATACTCAGAATTAGTGCTCTGCATTTAACCCATCCGAAGTGCACACACACAGAGCAGTGAACACACACACACACTGTGAACACACACCCGGAGCAGTGGGCAGCCATTTTATGCTGCGGCGCCCGGGGAGCAGTTGGGGGTTCGATGCCTTGCTCAAGGGCACCTAAGTCGTGGTATTGAAGGTGGAGAGAGAACTGTACATGCACTCCCCCCACCCACAATTCCTGCCGGCCCGAGACTCGAACTCACAACCCTTCGATTGGGAGTCCGACTCTCTAACCATTAGGCCACGACTTCCCCTAGTTAAATATGATAACACAGTAAAAATTTTAGAATGCAATTTAAAAGAATCATCTTTTTGATTTGTTAAACCTGTTAGACCAAGCCAGCCCAGTGAGGTCGCTTTCAGCTCTGGGAGTCCTAAAAGTTTTGTTTTTACACATGCTGTTCAAAAAATACTCTGTGATATCACTACTTTCAATAACATTCATCTTAGAAACAGCAAACGTAGACATCTGACACTTACAGGTCACTGCAGTGTCTGCAGAGGTAACTTATATTTTACATAACTGCCATATAACTAAACAGGGCTAGAATAAGGACACACATTAAATGTTTCAAATAAAAACAAAGGCTGACCATAAGATATATAATTGCATGTGATCTGACTAAATCAAAGATGATGTATTTGTATATACACCGAGAAAGAACACGTACAAGCTGAGGGTAAACTAGATTCTTTTCCTGCAGTATCATTTTTCTTTTGTGATGGTAAACTAGCAGTTAGACACACCTATCCAGGCCTCTACTCTAAGCTGAGTACACTGGTTAGCCTAAGCTTTCCTGCTAATGAATCTATGTAGGCTGGGTTGGTTTTATTCAAAAAGAACCTGGCAGGTTATTAAGAAAGTGCTGGTGCTTTTGAGGTGAGGTATCAACTGTCGTTAAACTATGCCAAAGTGGAGCAGGTGTTTTTTTTTTTTTTTGATGGATTTGATTTGCAGCTACTGTCTTACTTTCTCCCACCCAGGAATGTGATTTCTACTGAGGGGGCTCTAGTCAACATGCTGTTCAGGGGGCCCAAAAAATGAGCGGCACCTCTTAAAAATAAGCAATGCCATAGAAAAAACATTTTTGGTTCCACAAAGAAGCATTCAGTCAAAGGTTCTTTAAAGAACCATCTCTTTCTTACCTTTTTATAATCTGAAGAACCTTCTTTCGCCACAAAGAACATTTCGTGAAATGTGAAGGTTCTTCTATGGCATCGTGCAGCACCTTCATTGTTAAGAGTGCAGGTACCTGCAATTTTCCAAAATTATGCTTATTACATAAAACCAGTCTCCTCTATCCTCCCCCTGCTTAGTTAAATGCCATGTTTTAGGAAAGTGATGATGATGTTTGCAAGACTCAGTCAACAGAACTAATGTCTTTATTATGGTTCTCTGTGTGATAGCGACATCTAGTGGCGAATAATGTACGTTACCGTCAATAAACTCTAATAATAGATCGCACACTAAAAACAATCACTGCGTTTCAGAAGAAAAACCCTCTTGGTCAAAACATTGATAGGAAAAATAGTATGTCTAATTGATTTAGGAATGGCTAATATTATACTAAAGCATTTATTTCCTTCAAGCCACTACATAAAACCGAATAAATAAAATATTTAGTTATTTCTCAAAAGCTCGGAATAAATATTAACTTAAAACTAATTAATACATACATTAAATAAATAAAAAACCTATGCATTTTTTAAAACCTTTTTTTTTTTTTTTTTTTTAACATAGCCTACTGCTCCTTTCACATTCCCTTGTATAATTGTATCTGTATATAGATTTTTGTTCAGACATATTTGATCTATCTTTTCTATTGTGGCCAAATTAATCTCATTGTTTCATCTTTATTTTCTGTGGGTTTCATTGCTAAATATTTACTAAACCCTGGAAATGCAACTTCAATGAATAGATAAATGCATAACAATATCTGAGTGGTTTGTAAAACAATTAATATAAGGTAAAGTGGCGTGCTTGTGGCTGTTTCTTGGCACAGCGAATCTGCAGTTGCATGTTAATGCCGCTGGAAATAAGCTGTCGCCGCCTCCATTTCCGCGTTATTTCCAAGCGTTCCTATGGATCGGCGGAACGCCTCTTGAAGCCTATCGACAACTTTTTCACTTGCATATCATGCTTTTATCATTTTAATGGTGCTCCCGGGGAAGACATATAGCCGCCAAGCGTCGATAACTTGACTAGATTATGTTGTATTTTGTCGGAGACTGTGAATTTAGCGGATTCAGAAACTGCTGGGCTGGTCCGGCTAACGTTAATTAGGAAGCTATCACTTGGGCCGACGGTGTTTGTACTGAATAAGACCATGGCAGATTCTAACGATGGAGAGCGGACAGACGAAACCGAGGTGAAGGGGGCTGCGGGCGGTGAAGGTAAGAGGAGGCACAACTTTTAATCGAACTGACTTCAGTGAACTAACGTTAGCCTTCACTGCACTCTGTTCTTCGACTGTAACGTCACTCTTTCTTCTAAACGTCTTCATAAACACTAAACACTGCAGTGACCGATATTACGATGATGATGTGTGCTGATTTTCAGTTAAATAGGGCTCATTGTGTTTCGTATTTAGCCTTCTAATCATTTTCGTTTAAGTTATTATGGAATTTCCTGTGATGTCATAAAGAGTCTGACTGACGTATGTCGGGGCGCAAAAACAAGTACGTAACAGGGCGCGTCAGAAGTAGCGATGGGGAGTTTGAGACAAAACATTTGAGAATGTTTTCAGTCTCTACTTTTAACTTGTTTAGTTACCTTACTACACCATTCTGCCAGTAGATGGCGAAAAGCGAGTATCGGTTTCAGTCTCTTTTCTTATATATATATATATATATATATATATATATATATATATATATATATATACATACATACAGACACACACACACACAACGCATTATTGTCGGTCGTTTTAACATTTCTGTTGTCAAATGGTTGTCATATATAAAATGTTTGATGCCTCTTATAACTCAACCTGGCCTTTCGGCTTCTATTGAACAGTAAAGTCCGCCTTGTTTATTTCATTTATTTCGACATTGATGTGCACAATGAGGCAGATCACCAAAAAAAGTTTAATTTATAGAACATTTTGTTGTACTAACAACGAATAGAGGAAATTAGGAGTCCATTTGTCTCAATGTCAGAGATGGTTTGACTCTAGAAAGACCTCGTCCCCGTTAGCATTTTACCCAGATTTGTCAGAAAACTGTTAACTCGACCCAACCAATCAAATTATCTTTCACACCCCATGCTCGAATGCTATTGGCTCTGTCCTATAGTCAGCTTTGAACTGAAGACAGGACAGGACGCATTTTTCAAAGTTTAGTCAAAAGAATCGCTCCAAACGAATTCCTTTACAAACAAAACACCCATTACAAGAAATTCACATTCAGACACTTTTTTTTAACAACATTCAGAAACTAATGTCACCCAGCAAAAAGGTCAATAAGATATCAAAACAACAAAAGTACACAAGTTAAAGCAATTTTTCCTAAATGAAGTAAGATTAAACAAACAACCTTTAACCAAGGTGTTGACAATAATACTGAAAGACAGAAGTGAGAATTTGGCAGTAGGGTACTTTGGCTACACCACAAGCTTTCTTGTAAACCCATGTCATGACCTGACCTGTCATAAACCAGCCAGTATCAAAAGAGGAAGTTGTTCCCAATAGAGGTCAGTGTTTACCACATCAACAATACCCTCTCACCCCATTATCACACCTAGGAATACAAAGACTGCTTCCTGTACCTTGACCTTGTATCCTTTTAAAATACTTGTGTTATAAAGAATCAATCACATTAACACAATACTTTTTCCCACTTATTTTCAGATGTCATGGATGATGTGATCATCGAACGGAGTGCCGTTTTACTAAGACGGTAAATTCATGAAATCGTCAATTTTATATTGGCTATGTGTTTGAATTTGTGTAAATTAATGCATTTCTCCACTGTTACTGTGCTTTGATTTCACTTGAAGATATATTATTGAACGCATTACTGTAGAGGATCCATCCATACATGTGAGCCATGAGGATCTAGGAGGCAGACCTCAGGATGCAGAAGATCCTCAAATCAAAGACGTTGTAGATCAGCTTTTGAAGATAGCAGATGAGCTTAACAAGAATGCTGAACTTCAACAGTATGTTTTTCATATTATTTAAACTTGTCTTTTTATGAATGTGAGGTTTTGTGATGAGAAAGGACAACTAAAGCATCTAATCTAAACTAAACCCCTCGTAAAAGCTATAATATTTTGCTAATACTTTACTTAAAGCCTTTATGTATAATGCATAATAAAAGTAGTTTTAATACCTTGTAATGCTCTTTATAATGCATTGTACAATCTTATTAATAATTGTAACCACAATTAATACATTATAACACTTATAAATTAATTGTTAATTTTAAGCATTTTTAATACATTATAACACTTATAAATTAATTGATAATGTATTACAATGCCAATAGTTTACGTCAGATTTTATTTAAAGATGCATTCAGTCATTTTAGTATGTTTCACATTTGTCTGGGACTTAAAGGAGTCAACAGATGCAAAATTAACTTTTACATGTTGTGTTTGAACATGTTGTTTAAACTGTTGTGTGTGTACACAACCACCCTATAATGATAAAAATCCACCCAGTGTTTTTTTTTTTTTTTTTTTTTAAACTCCAATAAAAATAATCACTTTCACTTTCTCAGATCAGGGCTTGCCGTTTCCCAAAAGCATCATAGACAAGACCCATTGAAACCAGCTAACGATGCTTTTGGGAAATATAATGTGTTATAGCACTTTTCATGATACAAATCGTTGCAAAAGCAGCTTTACTGGAAATTAAGTTTCTACAATATATTTAGTAGTAGCTTATCAGTGGTGACTATGTCAAGTTGATGTACATATGGTAGAAATGTATTGTAAAAATCAGTTAATGACGTAATCAAACAGACAATGAACAGTATTAACAGCAATGAAGCTTTTGGAATTTTGCAATCAAATTTGTACCAAAATTTGGTAGTTTATGTTGTTTCAGGATTGGCATCATCTGAGGTCCTCTGAGGGGTTGGCATCATCTTTTCTCAGGTGTTCTGGATTCAGGCTGAAGCTTGTATAAATCCTAGTCCCGTGGCAGAAATGGAGAAACAAACAGAGACATAATTAGTGTAGCTGCTGTTCCAACAAAAGCAAAAATGATTTGTTCAATCCAAGCTAAGTAATAATAATGCGCATTTGATCAGATATAACTGCAGTACAAGATTATGAGATGCATTATTTGAATGCTTGGACAAAGAGATGTGTTTTTAATCTAGATTTAAACAGAGAGAGTGTGTCTGATCCCTGAACGTTATCAGGAAGGCTATTTCAGAGTTTGGGAGCCAAATGCGAAAAAGCTCTACTTCCTTTAGTGGACTTTGCTATCCTAGGTACTACCAAAGTCCAGAGCTTTGAGATCTTAGGGATCGTGATGGATTGTAGCGTGGTAGAAGACTAGTTAGGTATGCAGGAGCTAAACCATTAAGGGCCTTATAAGTAAGTAATAATATTTTGTAACTGATACGGAACTTAAAGGGATAGTTCACCCAAAAATTAAGGGCCTTTTTTTTTATGCTTACCCCCAGGACATCCAAGATTTAGGTGACTTTGTTTCTTTAGTAGAACACAAATTATGACTTTTTAACTTCAGCTTGTCAATGTTAACAGAATCTATGAGAGGAAAAAAAACATGCACAGAAAAATCCAAATTAAACCCTGCGGCTCGTGACAATACATTGATGTGTAAAGACACAAAACGATCAGTCTGTGCAAGAAACTGAACAGTATTTATATAGTTTTTTTACCTCTGATTCACACGCAATTTCTGAACTGTTAGAACGCTTGTGAATGCGCAGGCTGCATCATCTTCTTCTAAGCATATAAACATCAAATTTACATTTTTGGTTGAACTATCGCTTTAATAGGTTGCCATTGCAGAGTCTGTAAAATTGGGGTAATATGATCATATTTTCTTGACTTGGTAAGGGCTCTAGCCGTTGCATTTTGGACTACCTGTAGCTAGTTTGAGGATGCAGGACAGCCACCTACAGTAGCAGTGCATTACAATAGTCCAGTCTAGAGATCATGAACGCATGAGCTATCTTTTCTGCATCAGAAACAGGTAACCATGTGTTCGGTAGCTTGGTAATAGAATGGGTGGAACTATGACGTCATTTTGTAGGCGGATCAGCTATAGGATTTTTCCATAGGCTTTTGGATTATCACAAAAAATAAGCTCTGTGTTCAACCATAGTTCATGAAACTTACACTTTTTGTCCACCAAGAAAATCTTCACAAAATAATATAACTTTGAATTTTGAAGCCTAAATAAAAGCACCAGAACTTAAAAGCTAAACTTAGGCTATAAATGAACTACAGCACCACGGTTGCCCGCTTTCAGCGTCACCACCAACGCGCTTCCCACAACTTTTCAAACTTGTTTTTAAACGCGTTCAGTGAAAAGGATTTATTCTGTATATGAATTTTAATCCACGTTACATGAACCTTTTCATATAAACTGGAATAAATACACAACAAGAGCCCAAGCTAAAACTGAAATGAGACATTAATAATAAATAGTATGGTGAATAAATGAAATCATAACGATAAAAATCATAACAATAAAATCATAACTATCGGACATATGAAAGCACGTATTTCTGTACATTTCGAAATAAGGTGCATTAAAAGTCAATAAAATCCTTGATTAATGTGAATATTTTTGAAAAAAAAAACGTATATCATTTTTCGACGGGTTTTTGTTTCTTGTGCGCCTTTTGTTTTTTATCCATCTTTCGTAAAGAAAGGAGCTGCGTTTGTAGGGTGTTTTAATAGTATTTTAGGGGCTGTCATATCGCTACAACCATACAATTTTGCAGAAAGAGAAAGCTGAAAATGTTTGAGGTTAATGTGTTACAAATAAATCAAGCATAAAGCTTGAGATATTATTTTAACCTGGTGAAATGTAAATGACACCGGGCACGAAACTATATTAGTTTCTTTTTTTTTAATCCATCGAACCGGACAGTAGAATTGGACTCTCAAAGCTTTGACATCCGGGTATCCGGGAGATAAGTCAGTAAATTCGAGTACAATCACAGGCTTCGCCTTATCCGTGTGTGGTGAATGCACCACACGAAATTCAGATATGGGGTGGTAATTTCAAAATCACACAAGGTCCCCAGGTTAATACTAATCCCGTGCGAATAGGGCTTAAGATGGAAGAAATGCTTTTTTGTAACATTGGAAATATGATTTTCAAAAGACAAGTTGTTGTCCAATATAACACTCAAATTTTTGACTGTAGAGGAAGTAACAGTACATCTGTCTAGTTGAAAACTGTAATCCAAGAGATTCTGTGTACTGTTTTTTTTGGTCCAATAAGTAATATCTTTGTCTTATAAATATCCGAATTCAAATAAGAGAAAATTATTGGTCATCCAATCTTTTTTTAAATTTTTTTGGTCACAAATATCCTTCAGATGGTATTGTAGCCAAACCAGGATTAAGTCTTTCTAAGAAAGAAAGCGTTGGGTAAAAGGAGGTTACAAAGATAAAGGAAGTAGTTTTCGACTGGTCATTTTATCTAGAAAAAAAGGGGAAATAGCTTGTATTAAGTGTCTCCCATATCTTTATTTTTCAAAAGTGGGCTTTTTTTTTTTTTTTTTTCCCCTTTAGGAGTGAAACTTTTCATGAGGAACAAAGGACTGAACGACTGGGCCTTGAAAATGGCAGAAATCTATGAATGTTTTTAGGCTAGTCCATAAAAGTGATAGAAGCCATCTCACACACAATACACCAAACTTTTATGAATTTCATCATAAGGGCTTTTTTTTGCACTGGATTTAATCATGGTTATCAATATTTTTTAAACCCTAGGTGTCAAGAGCAGTATTAACCCTGGGTTAGGTAGCCCTGCTTCAGACCAGTTTAGCACCAGTTTCACAAGGTCAACCCACAGTACAGTACCAAAGTAATGCAGTGTAAAACAGTGCTGTGCTTTGGGTTGTCTAGCAAAACACAACCAATAATAAACTCCCTTTGTCCTTAAAGGGATACTCCACCCCAAAATGAAAATGTTGTCATTATTCACTTACCCCCCCATGTCGTTCCAAACCTGCAAAAGCTCAGTTCGTCTTTGGAACACAATTTACGAAACGAACGAAACTTTTATGGGTTTGGGACGACATGGGGGGGTAAGTGATTAATGACACAATTTTTATTTTGGGGTGGAGTATCCCTTAACTCATTAAATTATGGTGCATAGAAATTTCCAGGCTGGGTTTAGTTTCAGTGGGAGGAAAAAAAGTTTGAACAGCTGATGCACTGAACCCATTAACTGGTGTGCAGAGAGGATGTACTTTTAGATTGTATTTTAGATGTATTGTCAGAATACTGGATCTGGACAAAGCTGTTATTAAAGGGAACATTAAGACAGGGTTTACAAAACTACAGTATGAAATGTCAAAAACCTGACTCCCTCAGTAATATTGCTAAACAACAACGAAGTATGAAGAGTACACCAATATAGAAACAATATAACTAACTTTGTCACAACTAGATGTTAGCAAATGATTAGCAGTTTTGATCATTTGGAATTGGAAAAACTGGGTCTTTATGGTTGCCATTTTACACAAGATGTACTGTAATGGTGTGAATATTTTTGGGAAGCCCATAACTTACTACTTTTTTCCCCTCACAGTCTGCATCAGCACTGTGACAAGCAAAACTGTGCTCAGGACGTCTTCATGACTGTGGCCAGGAGGCATCTTTTGAGGACGGCATTAAATGGGGGACGTGTGGTGGCTCTGTTTCACCTCTCAGATAGGCTCATTGTACCTGGTAAAACTCTCACCCTTCACCTTTTATTTTAAACAGAATTTGAGTATTCACTTTCTGTATCTTCAATTTATTTTAATGGAAAATGTGAAAATATTGCCTCTCACCATTTGTTTTTCAATCAAAGTGCCAAAGTGGTATTGCATGAATAATGTCATTATGTTTTTTTTGATAATTCAAATTTATTATTGATGCGTTGTCTTTTGGATAATGTTCGGTTTGATTAAAACATGATTTCCTTTCATTTCTTTAGGCCTCTTGACTCAGAACCACTTTTGACATTATCAGGATGATCAGTTTGCTGGGTTTTTACAGTTTATCAGGGAAAACATTTCATGCCTGGATCAGAACAGCACGGAGGATGGGTAAGTAGCTGTTTTTTGTGGGTGTGCTGTCTGGCCCACCCATGTGGAGCCAACACACAGGTCGAGGCCAGAACATGAGCCACCACACACACACACGAGACGCACCCCTCGAGCCACGGAAGTTCATAAGCACAAACCCAGACACATCCGTCTAGGAACACTCCAGGCATCAACAAACCCACTGACCCAGTGTGGCACGTACAGCTATAGATACCTTCTCTTATGATCTAATCTGTCTTGTTATAAATTGCATATCACAAGAATGCCAATTTTGCTTTTCACATCTCATGTAAGAATGATGTTGTCATACTTCAGTAGACGCGGTTTGCATGTGTGCTGCAGAGCTCCGCATTCCTGGGGCCACTCAAGTTTAATAGCACACATATGGATCATGAAAGGACAGCAGAAATGTGGGGTGCTGGTTTTAGACTTTCAAACACTCAGGCGTCATTGGAGCATACTGTGGCCCTGAGAACTGGAATACAGTGAACATGTGACAGTATTTACAGTGTGCTACGCAGCATGAGCCTGAAGAATGCAAACCCAGCCATGGAGAGAAGGGATGCTTGTATGTTTTGACCCTCGTTTTTGTGGGACTTTGAGAAAGATCAGGCACCTGCTGTTTACAGCGTTGTTACTGCAGGGGAATGTGCCACCAGTCATGTCTAACAATTTGGCAGTTTGTGGCACTAATGGGATAGAGAGATGGACTTGTAACCGAAAGGTTGTTTGTTTGCATCTAATCTCCCTGGATGCCACAGCAAAAATGGCTGCTCGCTGTTCCGGGTGTGTGTGTGTGTTCACTTGGATGAGTTAAATGCAGAGCACAAATTCCAAGTATGGGTTCATGCCAACTTCATCTATGGTTCATAAATGTAATTTACTAAATTATTGACATTGTTTGAAATTTGTATAGCCAGAAGAGATTATATGCGTGTTTTAACTTGTGGCAGTGATGCCATACTCCCACATTAATTAGGCTCGTCACTACACCAAAAGTGTTATAAATTTAACAAAAACCTTACAGGTTTCATAATCTTCGTTATAATCCACATATTTTGAATGAATAACTCCCAAACTATGTTTTACTATAATATACACGGCCTTGCTGCTTGAAAGTTTGGGAAACCCTTTAGAACAGTGGGTCAATTTTCTGGAGGGCCACAGCTTTTGTTTAGCTCCAAATCATACCTGCTTGGAAGTTTCTAGTAATACTGAAGACCTTGATTACCTGATCAGGTGTGTTTGATTAGACTTGGAGATAAACTGTGCAGAGCTGTGGCCCTTCACGAGTTGAGTTTTGTAACCAGTGTCTTTAGAATTTTGTGTAGTTCTTTTAAAAGCCCTCAAAGTAGACCATGAGAATCCAATCAAACAAATGATATGAAAAATATATACTTTGTCACTTATTTCTTCTTCTAAATATTACATATCTGTGAGTGGCAAAAGTATGTGAATCTCGAGGACTTGGCAGTTAATTTTTGAAGCTGAAGTTAGAGTCCATCCCCTGTTCAGAGGTGTTTTCAATCAATGGGATGATTATCAGGTGTCTGTGTGTGGCCTGTTTTATTTATAGAACAGGGATCTATCGAAGTCTTGATCATGTTTTTTTTGCAGTGAATCATGGCACGAAAAAAAGGGGAGATCTCTGTGGACCTCAGAAAAAGAGAGTGTTGTTGCTCATCATGTTGGAAATGTTTACAACGTCATCTCTAAAGAGTTTGGAACGCCACAAATCCACAGAAATTACCCTCCGAGGTCCCTGGAGTGGTCCACCAACAAACGATCACTTCAAAAAGCAAGTTGTGTAATAGTCCACAGAAGTTTGCAAAGGATCCCATGGTAACTTCTTCTAAGCAACTGAAGGCCTTTCTCACACTTGGGCTAATTTAATATTCATGAGTCCATCATTAAAGAACACTGAACATTCCATGCAGTGCACGGCAGAGTTGCACCGGAGAAAACCACTGCTCTTCAAAAAAGAACATCGCTGCCCGTCTGCAGTTTGATAAAGATCACTTTGACAAGCCAGAAGGTTATTGGAGGACTTTTTATGGATGGATGAGACCAAAATAGAACCTTTTGGTTTAAATGAGAAGCGTGTATGTTTTGGAGAAACAGAAACACTGCATTCCAGCCCATAAGAACCTTATCTCCTCTATGAAACTGGTGGTCAGTATCATGGTTTGGGCCTTTTTTGCTGCATCTGGGCCAGGACGGCCTCAACAATCACTGATGTCACAATAAATTCTGCATTATACCAGCAAAAAAATTCTGAAGGAAAATGCCTGGACATCTGTTCCGAGAACTGAAATCCAAGGGGGGGGGGGGGGAGAAAGCGAGATCAATGCATCAGGACAATGACCCCAAGCATCTGTGTGTGTGTGTGTGGGTGTGTATATGTATAAACACCCACAGAAAGAATTACGGAGTGTAATAGAGATAATAACTTATATATATTTATTCTTATATATATTTATTATATATTATATATATATATATATATATCAATATATACTATATAATATATATATCTATATAATATATATATATATATATATACACACACTCCTAATTCTTTTCTTGCCCCATTTCTTCCTTAAGAAGACTTGTAGAGGGAGAATAGGAAAAAAAAGGATCCTGTAGCAATCATAAAATTATAGGCAATGCCTTTTTACTTCCTTGACACCGATCAAGACACTTATCAATAATTGAGGGTGATGTATTATCCATGAAGATGTGTGAGCACGTATATACTTCCTTGAACAGTGTTTACCTCTTAAACCCCCGTAATATCACATTTCAGTTCATTCGAGTCAGCAGCTTTCATCAGTATGTAAGACCATTTCATACTAATAAGGAAACTATGCTTCGAACCACAGGTTTAGAGTGGGATGTCATTCAAAGTCGTGAGAATGTGTCATATGCAGGGTGTATCTAATGCTTTTCTCTGGCCTTCGTGTTGCAGGAGGGCATTTTCCGTAGCGTGCCAAGATGGCGTACGGTGTCGTTCATCCACTCTGGCGATGGCCTTCATTGTAGCTGTTGTTTACTGGAGAAGTAACACGCTAATATAAGTGAAAGATGTGCCAGATTCATCATTCCTCACAAATGTGAAAACTCGGTATCAAAAAGCAATACTGTTTGTAAGTGGTTGCAATTGTGCAATCATGTGGACCAATCACGGGGTTCATACAGACCATCATGCTTCATGCCTTGCTATGGTTAAAGACTTAAACAGAAACAGCCACTCACCAAAAGACACTGTAGCTTTTATTTAGAGTTTTTTAAATGTTGCCCAAAGTCGGCTGTTGTTGTGTCTTTCGTTTCTATATCAAATGAGTCAAGGAACATCTTTCCGCCTTTATTTATTAAGGGATGTGTTGCTATATTCAAAGATTTTTTAAGACACTGCACAATGTTTTTTTCCACCAGTGCCTTTTACTCTGTAATTTCTTTGTGGCTCGAGGTATCAATTTTTTTAATGTGACGCATAACATACCAGCCCTACCTCGAATCACAGCTAAATATCGGAGACAGGTTTACCAAATGTTTTTTTTAAATGATTACATTATGAATAAGGGACAGTGGCTGTAAAAAAAAAAAAAAAAAAAAAAAATAAGGATGCAGTTTTAAGAGTGGTGGGAATTCAACTAAAAGGTTTAGCATTTATTGATAAAAAGTGATTGTGGGAAAATAATACATGCACATCGTGAAATAAATATGACAATTGAATTACTGAGATGTCTATGATATTCTTTCATATATTGATTTTTATGTTTCTGAATTTTATTTTTTTTTAAGAATGTACCATCTTATTACAAGTTACCAAGATACAACTGAATCGTAGTGCTGCCACCGTACTTTTATAATGACCAGTTAAGTTTTGCTGTGGCATTATATTTCTTGTTTGACCCGGTCCACAATGTTCTTAACGAGAACAGCTCACTAAACAAGATGGAGCGCATGAATGAGTAACAGTCGGGTGAGATGGTAGAGGCTCTTCTTATTGTTTCATTATTTCCTGTTGTAATTGGAAGCATTCATATTCATTCCGTAACATCTCTGCGATGCATCCACAGGTCTAGTTTGTCCTCTCAAACCAGTAGAAAGAGGATCCATGTGTCAGACTAAGTGGAAGCAGTTAAACTGTTTCCTCCAGGACATCTAGGTCTCTCTTTCACAACCAGAGCGTCCGTTTAACTTGTAACCTAAAGGCACTATGGGCTAGCTGAAAAAGTGCCCCCTAAAATAATGGTGTCAATCTACAGTGATGGCCCCTTCCCTCCCACAACAAATTAAACCACATACTGGGTGGTATTTCGGTCTGCAAAATAAAAGATGTCAATCAAGTGGCAACGGCAAGAAAAAAAATTATGCACATTTCAGATTATCTGTAATTTTGACATGATTAGCCTCAACCAACTCTAACTCCGAAATGCTTTTCCATGTGCAATGAATGGACACTACCACAAAAGAGATGAAACTGATATGTGCACTCCCACAAGATGTCATGTTAAACTCTCGCTCAATTTACTCAGGCCACATGGATAAAATTAATGGTGAAGTATCACTGGTCGCAAAGTTCTAGTACAGGGAATGAGCGGGTTTCTCAAGTTCTATCATTAGTGCTTATAGTTCGACTCGTATCTATATAGATATATATATATATCTTCTGTTTTCACTTTATATCGATATATATCTATCGATATGATATAACACCCCCCTACAAACACCTCTCAGAAATAAGTAGGGTACAAACGCTTTCTGGCACTGGGGCATTACCTAGTCGTTTCTTCTCTGTTCCCACTTTTTAAAGTACTCCTCGGACCCTTTAGGGTAACAAAAATGTCACCCCAAGCAGTGACAGCTTTTGTACCTTATTTCTGAGAGTGTGTGAATATATATATAATATATCCATATAATATATATATATATAAAGTTGTATTCTTTTTATAAATACATTTGTAAGTTAATGTTTTTTTTTAATTCATTTTAAATCACACATGGAGGGATTTAAAATGAATTTCTTGGTGAGTGTTTGGTGGTGGGAACTCATGTTTTTAATAACAGCTAATTTATCCATTGAGAAAAAGAAGGAAGGTTAGTGAACCTAAGACAAATTAATACTCTATTGTAATTAAGTGCAATTTTACCGTTCAGTAAACAATTCTCGATCTTCTCAATCCATTTTTTTATATGTCTATTATTAGTGTGGCCGCTGCTGCGGCATGGGTATAGCTACTACAGATCATCATTTCTTTAATTATACAGCTTTTATCCCTGCTTTTGCCCTAAATTCGCTATTATCGCCACTTAGTCACAGTACCACGTTCCTATTCGCTTTTTAGTTATATTTTTAAGTCCAATACTTCCGTCGAATCCCCCATATTTGGCTTTTGGAACCCATTTGAAGCCATAGGCATTTCAAGGGCGCTTAATCAAGCAGCCGGCCCCTGTCTTGCCTGTGTTGCATCAGCTGTTTGGAAGACTAGCGACGTACTGGATCCCCACGCCCAGACATCATGACCCACACTACAGTTTTTTTATTCATTTCTCAGATGTCACATGTCGTTATGACCCTTTTTGGCAGGCTATAAACATTGTTGATCAGCTGCAGCGCTTTTCAGAATCTAGATTCAGCTAAAAACAGCGTGGGTTGGTAAAATAACCCCCATTTCATCGAATGGAACATGTACGGGCTAAAAACAAAGTCTTATAACGACATCAAAATTTAATATCCAATATAAAACATAACATAAGTTATTGAAGGCATTTATGAGAAGGGTGGTGGCTCCAAGCAAAATACATCAGATTTTATTTTAAACTTATTTACTGTTCATTTATTTAGTATGGAAGCCTGGCTTTCCACCCATAAAAAAAAGGTAATTGCGACTCTCTATGTTACATTGTAAATTTTTCTATATATCTTTCAAATTTACTTTCTGATAATTGCACCTTTTTTCAAACAATCTTGCAACTGAGACTATTTTACTTGTAATTTCGGAACTTTACGCAGTGACTCTTTTTTTCTAGATGTATATATTTGCAATGGTGCACTATGTATTTATATTTACTTAATTATTACTTAATAATAATAACTACAAATAAAATAATAAATAAAAAGCCGAAATCTTTATATTTGTTGTAATTTATTAAAAGCAACAACTGAAATAACTGACTGTTTTTCTCATAAATGTGACCTTTATTTTACTGCACAATTACAGTAGATATTTGTCCTATTAAACCTTGCCCATAAAACAACAAAAAAAAGGCAAATTCGTAAAAAAATCAAGTAGTCAAGTTATTTCATTTGTTGCTTTTAAACATTTTAAAACAAAGATTTGGGCTTTGTTTATTAGTTTTAGTTTTATAGGTTATTACTATTCAAATCTATATTTATGAGAAATAAAATCATACTACAAAATTATAAAAGTCACATTGTGAGTTAGAAAGGTCAAAAAAACCAGCGTCCATACTTTAAGTGTAAAATGTATTTGAATTAAACAGTTGCACCTGTAAATAAATGTAAATAATCCAGATTGATAGTAAATGACTTAAAATTCTATTCTTTTTCAATCATTTAGCAAACACGTTGTTATTTTACGATTTTGATTTAGGATTTTAATGTCATATTGTGTCATCTCTGTGCTCACCTAACAGGTCCCGACCTGAATCATCTGCAGAGGGGTCAGTGTGTATAAAACTCGGTCGTGTGATGAGTGTATTGACGTGGGCGTCAGACCACGGGCCTGCCTCCAGCACACACAGCTGTACAAATGAGAGCTGCACCTGAGCTCTTGCTTAGATAAATGAACAGGTGGCTCCTATCATACTTCAGCATATCAGGAAATATTGTGTATCCAATTAATGCAATGTTCTTGTGAGTGTTTTTATTTGTCCGGTGTCAGCGCACGTGCTGAATTAGAAGAGTCCCCTCTTGAGCATATCCGGTGTATGACATTTAATGAGAAATAAGTGTGTGTGTGTGTGAGATGTCAATATATTCTAGCTTTTTCAAAAAATGTATTCAGACAGTGCTGGAAGCTTCATAATGTTATATCCATCTTGAAATTAGTAATAACTTTCATACATATAGACTTTGAGTAAAAATAATGATTCTCGATTAGATTCTAGCTAGATTTTACTTTATTTGAAGAAGAAAATGGTTCTTGTCACATGTTAGTTGTGGCCATGATGCTAGCCAGGGCAATTGTTATGTGATTGCTAATATTTTTGAGAGTGGTTTTTCAGAGGGTTGCTATGCTAGGGTGTTACTAGGTGGGTGTTTACTCGTTTGTCATTTCCTTTATGATATTTTGATCTCAGTATTTGTCCCCATCGTTCACACTAATAACATGTCTATAACTACACAGATAAAACTATAAGCACATGCTGCAGTTTTATCATCTTCCACTTTAAATGCACAGCTTCAAATCAGGATGGCTTCTGATTAGCAGTCAAAATGTTTCAATAGTTTCAGTAGCCAAAAGGTCCTTGTCTGTTTTTAGTAGTGTAGCAATCTATGAAACACAGCTTAGAGAAGTCACTTTCCAACCCCAAGAATATATTCTCGTACACCGGGTCTACACCGGACGTGACGGTTGTTGTTTCGCGCCGTCACCAGACTAAAGTGCGTCTACACTGACGGCGACAAAAGCGACCGTTGAAAATCATTTGAAATTTGTCGGTCAGCACGTCATCATTAGAACGCGGCAGTAGTTTACTGTCGGGGATTTGTCGTTTCGTCGCGCCCTATTTTTATACACTCTATGGTACAGTGTAGACAGCATCAACTTTATAACGAGTTCTATAGTATTTGTGGCGCGCGCTCGCGTCCAGACACGGTGGAAAGGCCCGTTCACAACCAAGGACGATAACTAAAAGATAACGTGTTGATAAAGAAATATAGTTCGAAAAAAAATCGTTTTCAGTATTAAAGAACAGCAGCGTCCACAAACCACAACTATAACGATAAGACAAAGAAAAAAAGATCGTTGAATCACTTTCAGAACGATTTTTTTCAGCTGATGAACGAATAAAAAATTACAGCCAATCAGAATCCATCCTGCTATAACTAGCTCGAGAATTTAAAGCGGCAGACGAGCGTGCGCTTAGAATAAACAGAAGATATCGTTCGCTGGTGTGGATGGCTGAAACGTATCGTTATAGTTATCGTCTTGGTTGTGAACGGGCCTTTTAGTCAACACACCGAATCCGTGTTATGATCTTGAAAACGTAGATTAATCTGCGTGGGAAATTTTTTTGAAAACACAGAATAGCGGCTGGGGGCGCCGCGTTGCCATTCGGGACGTCGCGGCCATGTTGATGGCGTAGTGAATGTAAAACATACGCAAGTCGACGAGAAGAAAACAGAGTTGGGAGAAGAAAGAAAAAAATATGTTAAAATCGCGAAAAGGTTGGGGGGATTACAGGGATACGATAAGTAGGGATTGCCAGGACGGTATGGGACAAAATAGGCACTATTAACGGGTTTGGAATCAATATGAAACAATCCAAAAAGAGTGGAGCACCGACGACGAGGTGCGGCCGCCCACTTTTGATTTACAGATATCTTCGCGCCCAACTTGTTTGTTTTGGTGATGCGCATACATTCTTAAGGAACAGTTCCGAAGCTACAAGTTATTGGAGGATTTGCTAGCGGGAGGTCTCATGTGGCAGGTTAACAAATGGATGGGTTCGAGGCGCACTGCAGAAATCATAAAAGCAGGCAAACAGTTAGACAGTAATTGCCGGACCAAGGTAAAACTGCTCTCAGCCTAGCTAGCTAGTTTACTAACAACGTTTTTAAGTGCTAACACCCTTTCACATGGACTTTTAACTAACTTTAGGCTGTTTCAAAAGGTTAGGTTAGTAGCTGTCAACCCTCCCGTTTTTTCCGGGGTTAACTCAGTGTATTTGAGGCGCTTTTCTCGCTGTCTTCCGGTTTGTAGTATTTTACCTGTTAAAATATCCCGTTAGCCCTTCCATCGGACCTGTCAAGTCTCTGTGCTTGTTGTCCCTGTTGACTACCACAGTTGCCCCTTCCAGCAAAACAGAAAATATTTCAAACCATCGTTTTTTGCTTAACGTTACTCTGAAAGCAACACCTTAGCGTGATATTGGCCCTTTTTAAGTATAACAGCGTGGTTGTTGTTGAGAGCACGATTTCACAACCATGTAAGCAAGAAGTCACGTTAGACATAGCTTCACAATCTCGCATAGTTATATGCAGCAGTTTTGTGGTACGAATTTTTGCTGTCAGCAGAGGGACGCAACAGAAAGATGAATGTAGAAATTTTTCCGGTTTTTTGGATGAGTACACCAGGAAAATTTCCCGTATTTTCAGTGTTTTACTTAAGCTATATAAATTAATATTCAGATAGTATACCTCACGTGGTCTCCGTGGTCGCGGCCTGGCCAAGCAGGAAAGCAGTGGCAAGTTAATCCATTTTTTTTCAAAGGGCGATTATGTGTTGCGCTATTACACCCCACAAGTACAGCAACGGTTTACCATGGTTGAAATAGATTTTTAATTAATCAAATTAAGACACACGGCCGAGTAGGGAGTATGTTCCTAAACACCTCCTGCGCAGCAGTAGTAACACTGCCAGTAAAGGAGGCCATCAGCAGCATCGGCGGCCACGCCAAGTAATGACGTCAACGACGCCTACAAGCCCTATATTAACTCGCATAATCGGTATGTGTAGGTGGAACTTTAAACATCTATTAGGACACTTTTGTAATATCATTATTATCATGTTGTATTATTATACCATTGACTATCATCTATGTGAAAGAAATTTTCTTTATTGTGTAGCTAGAGCTTGTTGGAACTGCAGTATTAAAACCTACTTAGCGCTATATAGGTCCTTCGGGGGGGGGGGGGGGGGGGGGGGACCCGTGTAAGAAGAAATTCACCTCCAAACTCTGAAAGACATAACACCTATAGATTACTCATAGGGGTCCAGAGAAACAAGCGCCAGCATAACTAGAGTAATAGATGCTAACTGCGACTTTAGAAAAGATGGACCTAAACAATTCTCCATCTAAAGAGCTAACAAATTACTATACGTACACAATATCAAGATATTATTATCTATTCAGTCATAGATAAATTAAAAACACATGAATAAACACATAAACAGACTACTTAGACTACCATAGGTTGCTTGAAAAGTCATCGCAAATCCCGTGTCTCCTGACATCCGTCATGAGCACCATCAAGTAGTCTAAGGGTCGGTGTCTTACGTCCAGACAGGCCTCATAAAGAAGAGTTATTTCCTTGAGGAAACTGTCATGATTTGTTATGGTCAGGTCTCAGTGGAGGGGAATTACTTTGAGCAGTAACCTTTCTATTGTTTTGGGTGAAACTCTAGTCGTTTGGTCAAAGGTTATACTTTAGCAATGACTCAGTGTAAGGCCCCTGTTGAGAGCGACCTCTGTAGTTGTCACTGTCCTTATGGAGATGGACCCCCATGGACCAGCATGCCACCATCTCTGACGCAAAGGAGAGCCCACTGGGAAAAGCAAAGGAGAGAGTGTGGAACCCCACTGCTGTGGATCTCCGCAGTGCAGGGAACCCATCTAGAAAACCACATGGCTTGGACGTACCAGGTTTCTTCTGTCTCTGGTTGTTTTAGAAATGGAAACGATTGGGGTGTGTGACTTTCTAACCACCCACACAGAGCTACAGCAGGTGCGCATTGCGGTGAGGGGAGCCGACCTTATTTGTAGTGCTACAGATGGCCTGCTGTGCAATGCATCATCTTTTACACTTATTTAGCAACAGGTCAGCTCTGCTCAAGTTTAACCTGTCTGCTATTGTGCTGATTATTTTAAATCCAACACTAAAACAAATGAGTCAGGGTGCTAGTGAGTAGAGCTACTTCAGTGTTTTATGAGAACTTTTTATATTGCTTGGAAGTGCACTAAGTAACTTTTTGTGTATATTTTGCTGACGAGGATACAACAAATGGCCTTGGGACTTTACTCTGACACCTATTTGGTCACCTGGGAAGCAGCATCAAGCACAACCTTTTTGGTCACCATTTTTACAAGACCTTGATTATTATGTCCCCCATAATGAATTTATTTCTGCAACCAAATACATCGAATATAAACAACGATTAATGAAGATAAAATGAGTAGTAATCATCCAAACAGTTGGCATGCCCACATTCCGGTTCACTGACTGTCTGATCCATATTGCAAACAAAAAACGGCAATCTTGATGACAAACTCTAGTTTGATTGTCTTGCTTTACACAATTCTGGGAGTTAAGGATATACATATTTATACCAGACCACCAAGGAGTAGAAGGAATAATTGCTTGATTTGGCAAGTTAGTGGAAATAAAATCTTTAAAATATCCTCAAAAGTTACTTAGTGCTCATTTACTTTTTGAACAGACAGAAAGTCTACTACCGAAAATTTCCCACTCCTTTTTTTTTCCAGTGTTTTCTGTATAGCAGATTATGGAATTCTGCAGTATTGGATGAGCTTATTTGTGAAACATCTATGTATCAACTTTTTCAGACAAACCTGCCCCTGAGTGGCATATAGTATATCTCAGGTGTATAAATTTCTTCTTGCAATCAGAATTATATAAAAAAAGTCCCAGCTCTCATCAAAATTGGAGGAATGGTTAAGGAATTATGCAATTTAAAATGTACAGTACCTAGCCCTTTTTTCAAGGGACCATAAGTAATTGGACAATTTAATTAATTCTTGTTCTGGTGGCATATAGAGCCAAAATTTATGAAAATTGTGTCATGTGTCCAAAATAAATGGACCCTAACTGTAAATATTATATATCAAGTTCTATTACAATTTTGGAATTAATCACATGTGAAACTGCAGCAACATGGGTGTAGATAGTGCAGGGCAGAGACCAACCCCAATGTACAAAACCTTGAGTGCTGACCCTCAGCACGGGGTCAAGTGTGAACTTCAGTGGAGTGGCGCTGTAGTTTTTTATGACATCAGAATGACCTGAAAAACCAGCATGCGGTCTAAAAACAAACAGGAAAAAAAAATGAATCGACCCTTTGGCAACAACATCTAATGTCACACAGGGTGGCAAAGGGAAACATGCTCCTTATATAAAACTGTTATATTTAATTCACTTGAGTTCATACGTTATGCTAAAGGAGTCGTGACGCACTTAAACAATTGGAGTGACGTCATTGCTGACAGCTGAGCGCTGCTGAAAACCCCTCCAGACACATTTTTTGGACCATGAAACAGCAGACAGATGCCTATTTTTAGGATTAAAGCCAGCATGATGTGATTTATCCAAGTAGCGAACATATTCCTGAATTAACATGCTTTGATGGAACCACATTATTATCAATTTATCCAAAAGGATTTGAAGCAATTATTGTAAAATTTATTTGGAGCAGGCTAATTTGCAAGTGAAAAAACTGAGCCCACATTCAGTTTGTTTAGAAGACAACAACATGTTGATATTCAGCATTTAAAAAAACTAAAAAGGCATTGTGTCCAACTTTTCTTAGCAGCAAATACTTCTTGTGCCTCACTGATACTACTTTTTAGCTGCTGTTGGCCACTTTTTTTTTTTTTTTTTTTTTTTGCTGACAATCCCTGTCTAGCTTTATTGGCAGTCTTTGAAAACCCCATCTGTCTTTGATTTTCAATATATAGAGATCCTGAAAACTGAATCAAAATAGATTCAAAACTTTCTCAGAAACAATCCCAGTGCTCTCAGACTGCTGGTACATTGGCAATCATAATGTACTTTGTACTTCATATTTTAAGTTTCATAAGCTCCATCAATAAAATATTGTCCCTAATCAAAATATAATGATGTGTCTTCCAAATAATTACTTTCTCACATTCAGGCTGTAATATTTTATGGACATAAATATGCATTTTATACAATAATGTATTACAGTCATATGAATCTATATTTTAGAACATTCATATAGAGATTACTTTTTCTTTCAAGAAGAACACAATAAATAATACAACAGTACAGAGAATTTATAAAGTGTTTAACAGTCTTTACATCAAATGATCCACTCCGTTTTCTTCTAAATGAAAGGCTTGAACCACTAGATGTCACTATCTGCCAAAGTTCTCAGCAAAATGATCACTGGACAACCTGTTACAGATGAAACACAGGTCCAGAGACCAAATACTTCCCTAAAGACCAGACCAAAGAGTTAAACATAAAATAAAGCAAGAGGTAGATTTTTACGCAGTTCTTTATGAACTCATCTAATCTAATAAGAACAAACACTTTAATCATCAATATGTCAAAACTGATTCCAGTAATAGTGGACCTCTGATCAAATGAGAATACATCTTAACATCAAAGACTACTTATTGTCTACATCAAGGCTCCTTGACGGTAAATGATGCATACTTGAACACTGTCAGTGTTAATGAAGGACACACTCTAAAAGAATTCAAATTCACTTAATTAGCTAAATAACATAAAACCATAAAAATATTTTAAAATTTAAATAAAAATGTATTATTCATGAGTTAACCTGTGGCCCACTTTATAAGGATTTACAGTAATTAAATTACTGGATTATTACCTTGGAGCCTTCTAGCAGATAGTTATTTCATGTGATTTTAATTGACAACTGTTTGAAAAAGTGTATAAACAGATGAAACTGAATATTAGAGAGACATTCACGGGGTGTACGACTGTTCTGTGGTCACTCCAAATTCCATTCTGACAGCAAGAGCTCTTTAAGAACTCTGAAGTGCTCATTCAGCATAGACCTACAGCAATGTGGGTTTGGGCAAAAGGTTTTCTTTTGCTTTCTTTTTCTCTTTTTAAAGGCAAGCGGTTCACAGCAGTTATTCTAGACAAATTATCGACACTGAGAAACCCTTCGACTCAGATGTCCTCTGAAGGGGAACTTTTAACCCTTTGTGAGTCTCCGTACCTCTGTACTATACCCCCGTCCCAACCCTCAAGAAATGTTCACAACGGGACGTCCCACCAGATTCTGCATCTATTTTACAGTTAAACAGATTTGGAGTAATACAAAGCAGCAGCATTAATGATGTGTTGCATTGTTTTGCTTAATACTGTTTGGTGGGGTTAGATTCGAAAAGTCAATGATCTTGTGCGACCCGTTACCTTGTGCTCTCCATGTCTGTCTCTCTCTTTCTCCCTGCTTTGAATGGGTTTTGGGAGGTGGGCTGAATGATCGGGGGAGTTTGTAGGCTGACTGAATCTGCTTTTCAGCCACTGTCTCTATGCCTCTACCCAGCTGTGCAAGTTAGTGTTCGGGGATTTGGGATATTTTTTCCCTACTGTGGCCAGGCCTCCCTCCTGGTGGCAGAGCGCTAACTCCCAGACTAAAAGAGAATATGACCCCCTGCCTCCCACCAATAGTCCCCCAGCCGACTGCTGGGAGGCGATATGCTGCATGGTGGTCTTGCCCAACAGACCCTCCACTGCTTTCTCAGGTAATACCAACAAAAGGTCCTTAAATTGAGTTCAGGCCCTCTTTCTTAAATAGAAGCAATGCTTATGCCCTGTAGGGGAACAACAGTGTTTCTTATATGTTCGGATTGGAAGAATAAGGTTGTAAAACAGGCAGACTTAAATAGACTGGTAAAGCCCTTTTTATCTTTGAATAATAACAAATTCATAAAAATAATTTTCATTCAAAATTCACAGCGGGAGGCTATTTTGCTGTCGTCTCAACCTTATAATGACAATCTCTGTATGCTTTTCACTTGACAAGCGCAAACGCAGGGATATACTCTTATTCCGCTGAGTAAACATTTTTACAGCACTAAGCAAATCTGGATTTTCCCATTATTTTGACAAAAGGCCACTCACCTCATCCCCTCATCCTTGTTGCTTTTTTGTCCTAGAAAATCCCAAATCAAATGACAAAGCCTGTTTAAAACAAAGAGATTATCACACACCTAATCCCGACTGCAGACCCAGGAGACACACACTATGCCTCGTTGAGGCCATGACACAGTAAAGAAGCCCATGTCCATGTTCTCAAGATGACAGATTTTAGGGGATCAGTAGGAAATTTAAAGGAATTGGTCTGAAAGCAGCCGGTACAGATTAGAATCTCTGGTGGGTGATTATAAGGATTCCAGACTTATAATCAAGGTGTTGTTGCTATGTTTCATTTTATTCATTGTGGCATAAAAAATAAGATATTGCACAAGATACTGGCTGTGATCTGGTCATTAGTTATTAATGTTTTCTAAGGCAAGCATCACTGTTGCGGTTGCTCATACTCACACTTGAACCCTAAAAGTATGAAACGTTGGTTTGGAACACAGCTCACAGACATGATTGATACGTGTGACTTGTGGATGAGAGGTGCGATGTTACATTTATAAGTGATTAAACTTACAATATTCCCATAGCAGGCAACATAACGTGAAAGATTTACATTAAAGTAAGGACCTGAGCCATGTCTAGTGTCTGGAATATCATTCGAAAGGGCAAAATGATGTCTGTTTGCAGCTTTGTCTCATCCATAATACATTATATAAATTTTGCCATCAGCAGAGTATGCACAAACTGTGTGCTTGCGCTGTTACCTTTATATGTGATTAAACTTACTATATTCATATAGCAGGCAACATAATGTGAAAAAATCCTGTAGATTTACATTGAAGCAAGGACCTGAGCCCTGTCTAGTGTCCGGAATATCAGTTGAAATGGAAAATGATGTCTGCAGCTTTGTCTCATGCATAATACATTATGTAAATTTTGTCATCAGTAGAGCATGCACAAACTATGTGTGTGGCCAAATCTGGAATTGACTGCACTAAATGTTAAAAAAATCCCCTAGGTCAAGGATGTCCAGCCGCTGCTTCTAAAAACTAAAAAAGCAGATGGAAAATGAAATGAAACAAATGTGGAAAAAAAACGTATACGCGAGGAGGCCAGAAGATCCTCGTGTTTGTACAACTGAAGTTTGAAGGAGTATAAAGATAACACAACTTTATGCTGTCCTCTTCAGGTCTGGTGATCACAAACCTGATCACAAATCAGTCACAGCTTGCATGTGTTGAAAACATCCATGCTAGTTCATGATCAATGGATTATACGCATAAAGGCTAAAAACTGAGCATACTCCAGGGTTCAACCATGTAGCAATGAACTAGCCACCACTCAGAACACCCTAGCCAGTTAAGTGGCATTTCTTGCTATACACCTGGATCACTTCCTCTTAAGAGTCCAGCCTTTCTATCTTGCCACTGCAAGCTAAGGATAAGATCCCCAGGGGTATAATAAGTATTTTTAGACCTGCCATCATCCATGCACAAACACCATGGCCTTCTGACAGAGCCTACGAGGCCTTGGTCAAATATTTTTAGCAGTAAGGGGCCTGCCTGCATGCTCATGATCCGTCTCATGCACAGCATATGGATTTGCAAGATTAAGATGAATCTTAAAGCAGCAGGTAGGTCATCTAGATGCTGCATAGGCTGTAATGACACAAGCAGGAGATAGATGAAATGAAACAGTAGAAGCTGTCCACTGTAAAAAAAAAATCAATAATCAGAAGCATAAAAAAGATGGGGAATTCCACAAGCACTCTGGCCCTAAATTTTATTCCTTCACTCATTGAAATGTTGGTCTTTAAAGCAGTCAGACATTTCAACGCTTGGCCACATCAGTGGAATATTTACAGTGTTTATATTTAGAGACTGAAGTTCAGTAGGAATAAAAAAGCACAGCCGGCCTCTTGCTCAAGCTAACAGTCTATCATCATGTCTGAGTGGCTGCCGGTGGCCCTCTGATCATTGTAACTTTCCACCTTTCGGAGAACATATGCTGATCTGATGTGGTCATCTGAGACAAGTTTTATCAATAGTGACTTGTTTTGAGCACTGATGTGGACGGGGTAAAGTTCCCAAGAAGTAATTTACGACAGCAAATTCCCTTCTACGCACAAACTGCAACCCAACAGCTTACTTATCTGTGAGGGACAACAATGCATGGCGCTCTGATATAATTTGAGCTGTGGTGAAGGATTGGATTGCGTTCATCAGATACAGTTATCTTCCCACTTTCAAAGCAACGCGCTCAATAACTTGCAGGGATAAAGGTGGCACCGTTCGCTCTGTGGCCGCCAGTGCATACCGGCAGGTCGTGACCTTGACAAGATCCAATGAGAGATCCCGAGTGGGTGTCGATAGCTGGTTTGTTTGGTGGGAATGGATTGTTTTTTCTCTTCCCCCATTAATCTCCACTTCCAACAGAACCTCAACAAAGACGACACAATTGGGAAACAAGAATGCCAAGGGTCAAAAAGAGAAGGAGAAGGAGAAGGAGGTGGAGGGTGGGGAGAGGGGTCGAGACAAATCACATTTGATCCAAAGATAGTCAATGGCTCTTTAACTGGGTGCATGCTTTGGGAAGTATATGGACTGTGACTTTCAGGGCCTGTTTGCACAAAAGTGATGCGCCTTTGAAAGGGCCCCTGAATTGACAGCTTTTTCTTGCTCTGTGTGGTGCGGGCCAGGGGCCCAAGACACTCATATCACTGGGCCGTGACGGCAAGGAGAGGAGTTACACTTTGAAAACACATGGGGTTCCATTGGTCCTAGCTTTTGTTCCCCGGCTCGCAGGCCACTGTTCCTGCTCGTCGCAATAAGACAATGAGAGGGCAGCCACTGGATTGGTCGCTCCTGAATCAAATAGCAAATGGCTGCCGATGCAGAACTAATCTGTGAAGAGGTCTTTCCTGTGTGATAACCACCCCCTACCCTTCGGCTGCCCTCCACCACCTCCTTGAACCAGCAGTGCAATCTTTGATGGCAGATCACACAAAAAAGTCCAACCAGCATTAAGGAACGCTCCGCTTTTTTTCCAGCTGTTGCGAGGCTCCCATTCTTTCTTGTTCCTACTTATTTGATGTGGCAGCAATTAGTGAAAGACTTTTGTGCCTAGAGAAGATGGAGCAGACCACTTCAATGATCACGTTTATGCTCTGAATAGAAAACAAAAAAGCCAAGGGGACAGATAACATGTTCACATCAAACGGCCACACCGGTTGCACTTGTTACTGTTATGGCTCGTTCTTTCTTTTATGGTGAGCCGAGCGAAGTGTTACTTTTCCCATGAGAAAGCTTGCTGGGGGCTGAGTGACATCATAGGGTGCCCCTTTTGCGCCCACCTCTACAGGCGCTGAGCGCGCTCCCATTGATGTAAGCACCTTGCATTCCATCGGCGCCTGACCCCTTTGATTGCTCCTGCTTTAATGGCCCCATTGAAAGATAATAACAATTAGAGAGTCCTTTCTGAGATGGCCTGTTTATTCTTAATGACAACATTTTTTAACCAGAAGAGGCAGGAGTTGGCCACCTCTGCTCCAGCCCACAGACCCCCCCCCCCCCCCCCCCCACAGATTTGTCGCTCTTGCCCCAAATAAAGGGCGACTGGGATTAGATTAGTCTTCAAAGCCTCTATTAAGGGTTTGTTTATTCCAGCGTGTTGCAATTGAAAGTATTTTCACACCGTTTTGCAATTGTAAAAAAAAAATTATTTTATTTTTTTTGCTGAAAATCGGTCTGTTCTTTTCAAGTCATTCCCATAAATATTTCACTGTCCTGTTCTCTAACCATAATTATGATTCGCCATTGTGCTCCCTGCAACAATTCAATGTGCATAGTTGAAAAGCAACTCATGTCACTTGCATCTGACACTGCTCTCTCATAAAATGTCTGCTTACAATTAGGAAAATGCAGTTAAAGCAACATTATTTCATTTACAAGAATCCAGATTAATGATGGGGGGACTTGTCTCATATAGAGGCAAATGCTTTACCAGAAATTCATGCCCAGGGTGTCACAAGCACAGCTTGTGCCCTTATGTTCTTAAATATGAACACAAATCTACAACGTTAAAAAGTGACCTTGTTAAATCTGCTTAAATCACTCTGACTCCAATTAGGCCTCCAGAATGAAAGAGACAACTCAATTGGAGAGGGATCAAGGCAGGCCCCTTAATCACATAATGAAAGATTCAAGTTGGTTTGGTGAGCTCACAATACACAAAACCCATAGCTCTGGCTTTGTTTTAGCTGTTAAATGTGTGTATTCCTTAACCACGCTGTGTTGCGCTAATTGCAAGGCTGACTTGTTTATTGTGCACGCACAATGCAATTGCCGTTGATTGAGCATTTGAGGGGTGGCTAGAGTAATGCGATAATAATACACTATGGGCATCATAAAGCATTTTTATGATTAAGCGGGATCTAGCTCAAACATTTGTGGCTACTAAAATAATTACAGACAGAGAATAGTCTTTTACATGCTTTAGGTGACACTTTATAGAAATTTACCAGGTTATATCAGCTGAAATCGAATGTTTGACTTGTTCCTCTATTTATTCCCATTGCTATTCTTCATATATTGAGACATTTTTAATGAATTTGTTGTAAATGGAAATCTACAGTGATGTACACCCATTTTTGTGTATAATTATATCTAATCAAGAAAATTAGGAATACATAACGATATTAGTATGAAAGAAGATCAGCTATTTAATAGGATGTGAATGATCCTCATAAATCCTCTTTGTAGAGACAAGGTGAGGAATTTAGTGCTCACTCTGTAGATTTGACAGTGTTGTCCACACATCTGTCCCATAAAGAGAGGACAACAATTCTTCAAATGCTGACAAGTCACTGAAAAGTCTTCCAGGGTAATCAATAAAAAGTGTTCAGCATTGTTGCCCATTCTGGACAGAAGGAGACGTATTGGGAACCTTCCCAGGTCAGGCCCTCAGGGGCTTCTCCTTTCTTTGATTGACTGACTGAAGTTTTCAGTAGGGGTTCTCTTCTTCTCTCTCGTCAGGCTTTAACGCAGCAATTTGCCACCTCATTACCAGCTGGATCCACATTGCCACTGCTGGAGCTGTATACTGTCTGGCACCGCAGGCCTGCCTCATCCTCTCTCTTCTCTGTCTTTCTCTTTCTCCATCTGGGTGATTGGCAGGGGGAGATGCGCAGCATGCATGACAAAAGACCCCAGGCTTATTCCTGCTGTTTCTGCAGTAAATACATTTAAAACTGCTCTTGACTGACATGAGAAAGTTTAAGGCAAATGTTGCTCAGCAGATTCTTACATCCTGTTACATCCATATGCTAGCACACAACAGTGTACACTATTTCAAGTGGCTGTCTGGTGTACTTTGGTGTCAAGTTCAGATTAAAAGGAGGTGAAGAAGATTCAAGATTCAAGATTTTTATTTGTCACATACACAATTATATAGAGCATATATAACCAGCAGTGAAATGTGAGTCAGGTCCGCTCCATGGACAGTGCAATTATTAAAGAATACAACACAGATGAAAATATACATAGATATAGCTATGAAAGAATGAAATAAAAGTAAACAATAAAAATATAAGAATAAAATATAAAATATATAAAGAGATGTATACTGTAGAATTAAATATATAGTGGAAAATAATGTGCATGAAAGTAAACTGTAGTCTTAAATAATAAGATACACAGGAATGTACAAGAGGCAAATGTGCAAACAGGTTGACACTTACAGTATGTCAATGTGAGGTAGTGAATGATGAATGTCTTACTGATAAAGTGAATATTAAGTGGAGACATGAAGATGTTAAGAGGCTGGTTTTGAGTTTAGGAGCCTGATGGCCTGGGGGAAGAAAGAAACTCCTCCTAAGTCTCTCAGTTTTTTTTGACATCAGGCTACGGAAACGCTTACCAGATGGCAGCAAAGTGAAAAGATGGTTACTGGGGGTGAATGGAGTCCTTGATTATTTTAACAGCTCTGCTTTTGCAGCGTTTGAGGTAGATGTCCTGCAGAGAGGGGAGAGCAGACCCTGAGATGCGCTCAGCTAAGCGCACAACTCTCTGCAGGGCTTTGCAGTCATGACTGGAGCTGTTCCCATACCACACTGATATACACTGAGTCAATACACTTTCAATGGCCCCTGAATAGAAAGTTTTCAGGATTGCAGGTGAAACCCTGAATTTTCTCAGCTGTCTCAGATGGTACAGTCTTTGCCTGGCTTTATTAACCTGTGTTTGAATGTGTGTAGTCCAAGTCAGGTCCTCGGAGATGTTTACACCGAGGTACTTGAAGCTGCTCACCCTCTCCACAGGGGTCCCGCTGATCATTAGAGGAGTATAGGGCTGCTGCTGTCTCTTCCTGAAGTCAACAATCAGCTCTTTAGTTTTGCTCACATTCAGAGAGAGACAATTGTCCTGGCACCATGATGTTAATTTCTCTACCTCATCCAAGTATGCGGTCTCATTATTGTTGGAAATGAGGGCCCAGATGAGGCCTTTCATCAGCAAATTTAATAATAGATGTGGAGCTGTGGGAAGACACGCAGTCATGTGTGTAGAGAGAGTAGAGCAGGGGACTCAGGACACAGCCCTGTGGAGCTCCTATGTTCAGGGTGATGGAGTTAGAGGTGAACTGGCCTACTTTCACCACTTGAGGTCTGCCGGTGAGGAAATCAAGAATCCAGTTGCATAGTGAAGAATTCAGGCCGAGGTCCATGAGTTTAGAAGCTAGCGTGATGGGGACTATAGTATTGAAAGCTGAGCTATAGTCGATAAATAGCAGCCTTACATAGTTCCTGTTATTGCTGTCAATGTGTGTGAGAGAAGAGTGCAGGATGTGAGAGATGGCATCATCAGTGGATCTGTTGGGGGCGATAAGCAAACTGAAGAGGGTCCAAAGTATCCGGGATGGAGGAGCTGATGAAGTTTTTAACCAGTCCCTCAAAGACCTTCATGACTATTGATGTGAGGGCAACTGGACGATAGTCATTCAGGCAAGAGGGGTTATTGTTCTTAGGCACAGTGATGATGACAGATTTTTTTAAAGGAGGTGGGAACCACCGATGTAGCAAGAGACTCATTAAAAATGGATGTAAACAAACCAGCGAGCTGATAGATGATGACAGATTTTTTTAAAGGAGGTGGGTACCATCGGTTTAGGATGATTTTCTTACATTCACTCGCTTTAGAGCCCTCCGAACCTCGTCCTCAGACACGGTGATTACATGATTATCGCTGCTCTGAATGCTGCTTCCTGACGCGCTGATCGGCAGACTCGCGCTGCTCAGATTGCTTTCAAAGCGGCCGTAGAAAGTGTTTAGCTCGTCAGCCAGCGACGGATCTGCTCTCACCTCTGCAGAGGATTTATTTCCAAAGGCACAGATGGTTCTTAGTCCTTGCCACATGCGTCGGGAGTCATTGAGCTGGAAATGTGACTCTATTCGTTCCCTGTATCGGAGTTTGGCGGCTCTTACTGCGTGTCGGAGAGCATAGCACGATGCTTTGTACTCACTCATGTTTCCCGACAAAAGACCGGCGTTGTAAGCAGCAGTGCGTTTGTTTACTGCTGCACGGATTGTACTGTCCACCCAAGGTTTCTGATTAGAGAAGGTCCTTATAGATATTGTATCCGTAGCTTGTTCGGCTAGCGTGTTTACAAAGCTTAATGCTACATCCGTGAACTCGCTGACGTCAGATGAACTTGCCCGAAACATGTCCCAGTCTACGTCATCAAGAGCCGCCTGTAGCATGGCTTCTGAGTGGGCGGACCAGCGCGTCACCACCCTCTGCACCGGGGGTTCTTGAACGAGCCTTTGTTTATATTCCGGTGTGAGGAAAATGGCGGCATGGTCCGATTTGCCGAAAGCCGGTAGTGAGCGAGCTTTGTAGGCATGCTTAAACTGAGTGTAGCAGTGATCCAGTGTAGTTCGGTCCTCTGGTTGGACAGGATACATGTTGATAATAATTAGGCATAACCTGCCTGAGGTTGGCTTTGTTAAAGTCCCCAGCGAAGATAACAGCAGCGTCAGGATGTTTGTTGATGTTGCCGCTGAGCGCATCGTGAAGCTCGGACAAAGCCAAACCGGTGTCAGCTTGTGGTGGGATGTAGACAGCAGTAACGATGATCGATGAAAACTCCCGGGGAAGATAGAATGGGCGGCAAATAATAGATAGATGTTCCAGATGAGGCGAGCAGGAGCGCGACAGAGTGGAGATATTCCTGGGGTCACACCATTTCTTGTTAATCATGAAACACACTCCTCCACCCTTGGATTTACCCGGCCTCGGCTGTCCTGTCCATCCGTAAAACAGAGAAGTTTTCAGACGGCGTTACAGCAGCGTCCGGGACCGAGGGCGTGAGCCATGTTTCAGACAAACAAAGGATGTTACAGTCCCTAATGTCCCATTGGAAACTTATCCTGGCTCTAAGATCGTCCATCTTATTCTCCAGAGACTGGACATTGGCGAGCAGAATGCTCGGTAGAGGAGGACTGTGAGCTCTTTTTCTCAGTCTGTTGCGGACCCCAGCACGTTTTCCCGCGGTGTTTCTTGATCCGTCGCCTCGGGTGGTTATTCAGGTGGCCATTGTTCATCTCGGTGTTCCGGAGAATCTCAGATGGCCACGATGGGTTGGAGGATAAAGTGTCCTGGAACAGGTTAGTGAAGCGGTATCCAATGTCCAAAAGTGTTCCTTTGTCGTAAGTGATCAGTGCAGAGGTTATGTGTGCAAAAAGAGAAAGCAAAAGTAGGTAAAAAAGTAAATAAAAACACAATCTAAGCGGAGCGACCTGGACGGCGACCGAACTCAGCGGCGCCATCTTTGTGATTTTTCACAAAGAAAGCTTTGAAGAGCAGGTGTTATAAAGGCCATCTGATGTGCCACCTTGGAGCTCTTATGACACCTAACAGCTGCACATATACACACACACATACAGAAATATGTTTGTTTCAGCTGACATCTATTACTTCTATACTGAGCTTATTAAGTTTTTTTTATCCCTTAGCCCTAATGCTCACAGACTGTTTTTTCTTTCTTTTTAATATTTGCAGTTTAAGATTGAATTAAGACAGTGTTCAGTGATGCTTTCAATGTAGGCTATTTCAGGTTTTTCTGTCCTCGTGCAGATGTTCCCAAAAATACACTAAAACCTGTCCCACATACACACTGATTTACTTAAAAATCTTGATTTTTACACAATACTGATTTACTACACAGTGACGATTCATTGTTGCTTTACTATTTTTAGCATGTTTATAATAGATTTTTGCTTTGCATTTTCAATTTTCGTCCATTCATTCTCATATTGCATAATCCAGCAATTATTGAAATTAGTAAATAATTTAGTTATTATGAGTGCATCCACATCAATCAAGCTGCTTCTTGTTTGCTGCTTTAACATGTAGGACAGGAAGAATACTCCACTTGATATCACTGTGCTATAAGGGTGAGTGGAGAACAAACTACTAGCATGCAATTGTTGTGAATACATCCAAGTTTTTATTAATTACCATCTATTGTGTGTGTAAAGCACCCTCAAAGAGTTTCCGGGAAGAGAAGCTCTTAATCCAACGGGTAGCACCAAAGATCTATGTGTCAACTTCCTAAAACAATATACTGATGCATCCGTGAGGAACAAGTGCACTCAGAATGAAACGGCCCACTTCACACCTGCAGCGGGTGAACTGGTGGCCGCTGCCATCAAAGAGCACACGATATATATTATCAGCTGTCTGATCAGCTGCTACATCACTCGGTCATTCTTCCTCCATCGCTTTCTTTTGCTTCATTACTCCTCTTAACCCTCATGTTTCTTTGGGGTCTGACCCCCCAGATTTTTTTGATAGCTCAGAAGATACATTTAACAATGATGAGGTAGGTTGACACAAACAAATTTTCATTAAATGCCCACCATTTATATAAAAATAAAAAATTTAAATTACAAAATTAAATATACTTTATTTGCATTCTTAGATTTTCTAATTTGTCTAAACACTGGAGTGTTGCAGCCTAAATAATATTTATAATTATTGGGTTTTCATTAGAACAGAGGAAGAATGTGGGTAAAATAATAGCTAAAAACTCATTTTATTGTAACGTGCAGACTTGGGGTCTTTGAGACCCAAACCCCCAAAGTAAAGTCAGTTTCAACAAAACATGAAGGTTACATATGAACCAGCTGAACTATAAAATTTGATGGACCACCATGTCGACAATACTGGCATGCTTTCAGTACAGTCAGTAAAGCATCTGTGCTTAGAACAATGAATAAAAGCCCATTGGGAGCAGTGTCACAATTTGGTCTTACTAAAGTGCATGTTAGAGATGGCAAACTCTTTTCAAAATATCAGTCATAATCCATTTGAAACCCTAACAAGCAATTTAAGCCTTATAACCTATAATAAATTTAGTCTCAAAATGAGTCTGTGGTCTAACTGGTATTGTATCCAAACTTAAGATGCAGCACCATTGGCGATATACTGTATAATTAAGTAAAGTTTGCCTTTTATAGTTTCAGTGAAATTAAACATTGAGTTGAGAAACCATGCATGTTTAATCTAGCATCATATCCACAGATTTTTGTTTTGGTAACAATGTTCGACAGATAACATCCGAAATTTCATTTAATATCCAATTGTTTCAGCAGCTTTAAGACCTTTTCACCGCTTCAAAGAGTGTCTGGGACTGACGGATCTCCAAAGGGCATGTTGGTCTTTTCTTTTTGCCCCCAGCCAATGAGAAAGTTGAAAAAAATGGCATTGGGTTGCAAGGTGGTCACATTTGAACTCCTTTGATGAATGGAAGGTATAGGGCTACCTTTGAATGCAGATAAAAGGTTGGGGGAGACAAGAGATATCTGGCAAGGTGCCAGAGGAGGGGGACACACTTGATTCTCCACTGGCAGCAGTGCATGAAAACGGGAAGCTATGTGGAGAATCCCCCACTTTGTTGTCTTCCTCTCTTTTCCATTGGCGGAATGAGAGAGGGAGCAAGGGCTTTCTTGTCACGGGTTGACACAGTCACTCTCCCATGCCATTTCCGGGTGTGAGACATCTAGTAGGACAAGACTGATGACACAGGGAGGGACGGTAGGGGTGAGGGGTTGGGAGGTGGGGCAGCACTGTGTCCATTCACTTCAGAGTCCTTGTTAATGTGATCTTCTGATCGATTAGTGGAACAAGAGGAGGAACACACTGGCTCTGCTGGCAAAAGCCATTCAGCCAACCGCCCACTCTCTTTCTCTCTCGCACACACACTCGCAAAGATACACTGATGCGCGCACACACACTTAACCCACATGAGGTCAACCCTCTCAAATCATGAACACCAGATCTAAAGCTGGACTCAATTACCAGAGCAGGTTTCCTGCTTTATAAAGCTTGACTCAGAAGAAAATGGGCAATTACTGCTCGAGGGGGCAGCGACTGTTGCTGGAATTGTACGCAATGGAATGCGTGAGATATTGGTGGCATTATAAGTTCACTGGGTTGTAAGAGAATGTGTGCAATATTCAGGTATGAGATGACCTAAATAAAGCTAAAAGACCACCGGCATTTTAGGGAGTCTGGGAAAGCTGATGACTTTCCCTGTTTTATTCCTAAAGCCTGTGGAGCAGAGCTCATGACATCTGCTCTTAATGTGATCAGATATTAACTTCAAATGCTTTAATCAAGAGAAACAGGCTCATATTTTCCACTCTTGTTTCATGTCTGGGTTTTTTAAATGTAAGAGTTATGTTCAGATTTAGACTATTTTTAAAATATCATACTACTCTAGACTAATATACTAATATATATAGTGTGTACTACGTATAGTGTGCACAGTATGCTCATTTTCTGTACCCATGACCGGGTAACCCATTACACTTGTTTGACAAAAGGTGCTGTACTGAAGAAAGCATTCTGCATGTCTGCTGTATCCCACAATGCAATGCACTCAAAATTACTTTTCCATTTCCAGTGTGATGGATATTTTTTTTTTTTTTTCATAACATGATCAGCTGATACAGGATAAGAAAAGTTGAAAATGCAAAACAATCAGGATGAGGCCATTTAACAACAATGTAGCATGGCTACTACTGTTTTTTTTTTTTTTTTTTTTATAATGCGTACTGTTTCACTTGCTATTATAAAAAAGTAGGTAGTATACAGTGTGAGTAAAAAGTAAACTACTGTTAAATTCTGAACACAGCCTCAGTTTTAAGTGTGTGCTCTCAAGTTTAGCTGGTTAGCATTGCTTTGTGCTCACTCATGGCTAAAACTGTAACTGTGTGACATCGAACACAAGCTGCAACTCGATATAGTGCAGCAGTCCTGCAAATGGCCTCCCACTTCTGCAGAGAGAAGAACTCCAGACCCAATCCCAGGTCTGCGCAGTATGTGCTACATACGACCTTTTATGTATTTACATAGTACGTTAAACAGAATGCAATAGTAAACATTTCAAACTGTACTATGCTACATTGTTCTCTCATGACTTTATGTTACATGTTTAACCCAGACAGTGTATGTGGTATACAAAAAACATACAGATTTATTTATTTTATACTTTTTTTAATCGTGTAAGAATGTCTTAACTTTTGTCGGTACCGATAGCCTTGCTGGCAGTGTGCCGAAATATAGGGCCATTGCGCTACGGTGTCCCAAATTCGAATCCCAACTCAACGACCATTCCCAATCCTGCCCCCGCTCTCTCTGCCGCACTTCACTTCCTGTCAGTTCTGATCTGTCTAATCCTAATAAAGCAAAAAAAAAAAGGGCAAAAATAAATCTTAAAAAAAGAATGTCTTAATTTTTGTTAGTTCAAATGAACAGTCAATAAAGAGCCATGGTTCACACATCACTCTTGAAATAGACATCAAGTGCATTGCACTTTGGGATACAGTATGTTTTCTGTAGGTGCATCCTATTTTGAATTCATCTGCATGATTCTGTCATTTTGTAGTAGAAGTAGTGAAAGTCGAAAAATTGGGTGCTTTATCAAGCAGTGACTTTGCAAGCAGGAATTACACACAAAGATACCTCACAAAACTGATTTTGAACAGATTTCTGAGGCAGCATAATGGTTTTATTATCTACACCAAATAAGAGAGTATATACCTATGCTGCCTTCAAAAATCAATCAGATAAAGGCATCTCAGGAGACAGAAAGTGAAGCTAACACTGGATTTGAATATGCCTTGATGGCTTCCTACCTTGGAATGTATCTTCCAAAGATGGTATTATTCAGCTTTAGTAATCCTGAAGACCTTGATTAGCTTGTTCAGATGTGGTCGATTAGGGTTGGAACCCTTGAAAACCCCTGATGTTTAAGGCCACATTTACACTGCAGGTCTTGATGCCATATTCTGATTTGTTACAATTTTTTTTTTTTTTTTTTTATTACCAGTTTACATCTTCTTACACAGGTACCCATATCCGATATCTGCACTTACACTATACACTTGGTGAAGCAGCCCAAGGTAGACATACTGAGTCAGAAACAGGGTTGCCAGGTCTGCAAAACAAACTAGCCCAAAACTTTTTTTGTGTGCATTTTTCCCCTCCGTCGAGAGAGCACACTAAAAAAACAACAAAAAAGTGTAAAAGAAGCCCAATTCCATGGGAAAAACATGGACTTGGCAACACTGCTTGGAAATACGTCCACCTGAGTCAATGTCAGTCAACACCGTTGTTTTTTTTTAAATATTGTACGACTCATTTGTACGTCATTGTGGGAATATCCGATCTGTGTGCTTACATGGCAGATGCAAATGCACATATCCACTGATTTATTTTCACGTATGATTGAGGTCTGAGACTGATCTGAGAATATTGAAATCCATTTGCATTTTTGAGACAGGAATTGAGACGCTTGAACCATGTTATGTGGCCTCTGTGCACAGTGTATAGTACAGGGGTCTCTAATCCATGTTCCTGGAGGTCCAACCTAATCCAATACATTTGCCTGGAATTCTAGCAGTCCAGAAGGTATTCATGTGTACTTAATAAATGTTGCAGTCAAACTCTGCAGGTGTGTGGACCTCACTGGAGACCTCTGGTATAGTACATAATTTGGGACACAAATAATATTTATTGATGCATACAGCATATTCCATGCATACAGAAAATGTGCATATTGTGCACAGTATAGATACTCCAGAACTTGTTTGAGTAGTATGGTAACGCGATTACCAACATAATATTTGTCTCTCCTTCTACTGTATGTATGGCAGTGAGAGAGTCTATCTGGCTGCTGTTTGTAAGAAAACATGTTTTGCAAATCAAAGCCCAGCCCACTGGTCTAACAGATGTCAATGGTTTAGCCATCAGACTTGTTTGCGTGCAACATTTCCAGCAGCATTTCTGTAGATAACCATGGGTCGAGCTCCCTGCAAAATTACACCCTCTGATGGAACATATTGACAACAAGAATGTGGCCCTATGGCCTGCAGAAATACACATCACATGCATGGGAAAAATGACTAAGCAATAATTGCACTCTTGAGTAAGAGAACCTTACAACTGTCCTCCCTTTTAGCGCCTGTTATATTTGGGACTTTTCCCCTTGATTTAATTGCATGTGAAGTTGCCAGGCACATTTCTAGATTGCGGTGAGTGGCCAAAAGAACTTGGCTGTTTTCAAATTGTTGAGTAGTTTCTCTGGTTTTGGCAGAGTACCAGCTCAAATGTGGCGTAGCGCAGATCTAAGAAGCCAGCACTAAATCCACTTGCCTCTGGCAACATAATACAGTACATTGTTTTCAGAGCACTGAGACAGAAAACGCAAAAGATGACAAGGAATGAAATAAACCCCAGAAAATACTTTACAAATCTTAGTTGGGCTGCGTTGCCCAGAGGGCAATTGTATTCCTCAAAGATTTCACACGTACAGTGTGAGGGAGTTATCAACAACTGACCAACTTTGTTTCTCCTGAAATTCTTAAAGAAGAAGAAAGAATGAGAAAGCAGGAGACTTTGGTAATTGCCTACTTTTGCTCTCCATTTCATCTCATTAGGAGTAACAATTGTGGCTTCAAAGCAATTTGTTTGTAATTTTTCCTTCATGTTGTAAGCGACCAGTTTTGTACATTTGTGTCTCTCATTGCCGCACTGCTATGTTTGACTACAGACTTGTGAGGAGACGGGACCCATTAAGACCTATGAATACAGACCTCAAGCTTTAAAGAAAAACTGAATGAAAGAGGATACCAAAGGATCATTCAATCCACTGGGGCCCTAGAGAACACAAGAGGCTTGTCTTGTCTCCTCATGTCATTTCTTAGACCTTGAATCAAGCGAGTGATGTGCAGCCCCCAGATCTGACACCGTAAACCAAACTCTTTCACCCTGATTAACAATGTGTTCAACAAATCACAACATTATTAAGGGCTTATGTCTAAATTATCCCACTGAAAGATCCCGTTGCCTTGTGGACTGAGGTCAAGTGATCTGAATACCTGCTAACAGGCCACACTTTCCACTAGGGATGGAATGGCTGTCTTATCTAGAGGCTTCTGTCGGCAGTCTTATCCTCACCTAAATAAAGAGAAGGGGGGGGACAATGACAGAGGGGTTAAGAGCATGACACGCAGAGGTGTCTTTCTCCTCTTTCTACCAGCTAAGATAACGCTGTGTCTCGGTGATGGAGCGTTCCCGACCTCAGCTGCTTTTGTCCTTTTGTGTCTTTGTGTCCACTTATCTTGAGACATTTATCCATAGATGCTCCAAAGATCCTTGATCCATCCCCCGCTTCCCCTTAGCCTTTAAAGACCCATGAGGCTTTTATTTTTCAGCAGGGTAAACAAATAAGTACACCTTCAGAGGAGTTTCCGACCGAGACAAAATGGTTTAAAGAAGAGATTGGTTTTATGGTCTAACACATCTCCACAATGCCCTTGTGTTGTCTTGACGTGTCTAGTTAGAGAAAACATTACGCTAGAGTTCGGTTCAACTCAGAGAGTTGGAATGTCCAGCTTCTTACTTAGAAAAGTGCATGAAAACAATACTTGAAGTTCCAGCTTGGAAGCTATCAACCCTGAGATGCAGTTGTCCATGGAAATGACAGCATCAAGGTCGATCAATACAGTTGTTGATGTACATTTACTTTTGAGCAAATAAAATTAATCTAAGAATCCAACAGTAAAACCTGCTTAGCAAATGTTTGCAGTGTGTAAATGATTTTTACATTTGATAATCACACAGCTGCAAAACAGATGCTAAAAATTTTGTTTCTTTATCCATAACCTTCTGAGAATTGGATAAACAAAATGTTTTATGGGTGAAAATCTGAAATAGGATTATCCCACATCCAACTTGGCTAAATGTGACTCACGCCTTGTGAAAGGTCACGAAATTTAAGTCTATAATTTTGACAGAGACAAGATATTTTCTGTTTCTGATTTCTTTAGCAAACAACAACAACAACAAATATTCTATTTCAAGATCAAATGTGTGAATTTGTTTTGCAGTGGTCAGATAGTGAGTCATTGGGGAACATAAATGTTCCTGAGAAGAAGCATCGGGCAAGTTTGCCCCAGAATTTAAATTTAAAAAAGATGTTTATCTTGATCTAAATTTGATCAGCCTGGGTTAAGCTTTCCATAGATCACTGACATTCAACTAAAAAGTATGTCATCATCTACCCACCCACATGATGCTTTACCCATGTATCAACATGTAAAAGCTACTCTTTTCCCTGTAATAAAAATGCAGTAATTGCATAGTTTATTAAAAACACTCTGTCTGAGGTCAGGATTAGAGCCCTAATCCCATTTCATGTTAATCCAAAAAGTTTATCCCATCTTCCACATGTAAAGACAACTGCCCCTGTAAGTAGTAAAAAGTCTTTCTTTTTTCTTTGGTCATGTCTTATCTTACCTTGTACTCCAAAAAAAGGTGCATGCACGCCATTGCCCCTGAGGCAGCTAATGTCTGTGTCACCACTTCAACTAAAAGGAATGAAAATAACGGCACAGAAGCAAAGAAACAGTATGCATACAGTAAACGGCATAACCTAACCACACTGATGGGATTCTGAGAATGGGTGGGATGGAGGGTACCAGACAGGAATGTACTGCTGCTGGGGCCTTAGAGAAATGTGGGCCGTTGTGTGTTGACTGTCTCTGGAATCGAACAGTGGAACCGATGGTATCTCCACCCAGCTACCTCACTTGGAGTCCCAGCCGGGGGATGGGAGTGGGATGTGATTTAATTGTCTGAGAAACAGCTATCCCTTGTAGGCTGGCCAAATCCAGTCTGGAAATGTGGGTTGATTTCTTCTGCATTACAGAGTGGCTTGACGTGGTAAGGGACACATTGAGGACAAGCCCTGTCTGCAAGGCAGGGCAGCCCCACCTCATCTAAGCTCACAAAGGAAAGCCAGTCATAGATGTAGGGCGATAGAAAGTATAAAGCAACCGAAATACAGGTGACCACCTATCATCTACAACTTGACGTTTTATTCAGTTGGCTCATCAGGAAAGATCTCCTATAAAAAGTAGTACACAGATACAGATGCAGGTCCAGATCTTTTGACGCTTTTTGCCAGTGACTCACGAGATGCCCAGTGAGACTGTGGCGTCTGCATTCATTTACATGTCTGAGCTATTCAGGTCTTCTACACACCTTTTATTCTCAGTGGGTGCCCTTTGGAGTAATAGCTTGTTTAAGCTGCAGTAAAACAACCAAATTAAAACAAGGACACAAGAATATAGGAGGCAAAATAAAGAGTCACCCAAATGAATGCCCACAGTCTTGTTGACACATTGGAAATACATGCAGTATCATTCTTTTAGCTGCTTCTACGTGTCTTGTAGTTGTGCCTTGTGCAAACCATCTGTGGAATCCATGGCATCTCATGAAGGCAAACATTGAATAGTATCTCTGTTTTGGAAAGGGTTGTTGTGAACTGTGGTTTACTTGTAAAAGCACCCATTTGGCATAAATAGCATTGGTAAATGTTTCTATTGAGTGTGGTCGAGAGAAGTTATTTGTGCCGAACTGTTTGAGCAAGAAAGCTCAAAGGGGGCTTAATGAACAAAGTCTGGCACCTAAAAACCTATGAGTAGTCTACTGAACTGAAGCTAGGTGGCACAGTACATTTGCAGATGTAACCGTGTTTACTGGGAATTGAACCTATGACCTTAAGCTTGTTGGTGTAGTGCTTTTCCAATTGAGCTACAGGAAAGAAAATATATGGTCTTACAGTATCTAATAATATCAAATAAAGTAACTATTTAGAAACCAAAACTATGCAACTGACATGGTTTTGGTTTCGATTTGCAACTGCTTTATTAGGAACCAATATAACTGTGCAAAAGCAATGTACAGCTGATGTTTAGGCACGTAAACTCTGTTAGTAGCTCTCATGACAGTTTGTTTGCATAGTATTAAACATAGTGGTAGAACTGGTATTGTCACAACGGAGGCATCTGAACAGCGTTAATCCCTCCTCTAAGATTTACTTCTGGGTAAAGCATTTACAAAATCCGCCTGCAGTCTTTAAAACACGACAAACTCTCTTCCATCTCCAAATCTTCCTCTAGAGGGCCAAGCTGGTCTTCATTAGGGTTTTCAAAAGACTCTTACAATAGAGGATAAAGAGCTCTAATGTCTCCTATAGGCAATATCTTTATAGCCATGTCTGCACATCTCTAACAACCCCTTCCCATGGTGCTACATGGGCCCCACCTGAGTCAAAACTCAAGGAGATCAATGTCTTTAACACTTCTGGTCTCAGTACTTAATATTAAGTGCTTCATCCCAGCCGTGTGGCAGTTCTGAACCACCTCTTATGTTCAACCATACTTCTAAATAGTAACACCTGCTGAAAGCCACAAAGCTGCAGCCCAGGGACAACACACAAACAAAAGGGACAAAATGAAGGAGAGGCCGTCTCCTGGAGATGAAAGACAACAGCAAGGAGGGCCTTTCTTCTTTTGATGAAAACAAGAATCATGCGATGGAGACTAAAGAGCCTGCCATGTCATGGCTTCGTTCAAAAGCCACACCTGCTGTTTGCAGTGGCTGTCTCTCCACTCCCGCCGCACAGAGACGAAACAACGCTGCCAGAAAAAAGTTCAGAACTTCAAACAGTCGGCTGGTTTCTGCTCATGCCGCCACACCCGGCTTAAAAAAACATTGTTTTTGATGCCTATATGTAGTGCTGTTACATACAAGTAAAGACAGGTTATCACTGAACCCCAAAGCCTTATTTAACCTGGATATGACACTGCTGATGAAATATTATTTATTGTTGTTTATTAAATTCATTCAGTGGGGACTGAATTATGTAAAATTGTTCTTTGTAATATGCTTATGTGAATATGTTGGTTCTGCAGTCTTCAGATTACAGGTGTATTTTAGCAAATATCAATCCCTGCAACATATTAATTTACACAGACTGCAATAGACCAATTTCTGGCCTCATTAAGACACCTAGGTGACATTTTTTTTTTCAATAAACCCTTACAGAATAAGTGATGATGTGGATTAATTTTTCAATTTTGAAAGAAAGGCTAAATTCTTTATTAAAGTGATGATGTGGATTAATTTTCAATTTTGAAAGAAAGGCTAAATTCTTTATTTACTCACCATGCATGTCACACCAACCTTGTATGACTATCTTTATTCATTGGACTTTTTTTTTTAAAAACCTGGCCATTATTTTCATGTTAATGACACTGAATGAGGACTACGGCTGTCAATCTACTAAATAACATAAAAAAAAACATCTTAGAAGTAACATAAAAGTGGCTGTGCACTATATTTAATGTCCTGCCAAAATAGTATGATATCTTTGTGGAAAAGACTGAAATTTAAGCCATGAATCACTAAAAAACACATTCTAGGTATTCTGAGATTTATAGAAGTAAGTGTTATAAATGTAAGAATGTCTGAAAAATAAATACATTTTGTTTCACTAATTATTTTTATTATTATTTTTTTTTTAAATGTCCCCCTCCGCAGTTTGTTAATGGGATTACAATAGAGGTAACCATGTGGGCACAGGGTTAAGGGCCAGCTACCCGCCATACCATACCAAGAGGTATATTAAGCCTCCCATGTCCTTGCCCCCACTGCTATGTCCCTTCACTGGCTACAGCTAACAAAGGGACCTATTCACTTTGATACACAGACACACATACACACACAGATCTTTCCAATGAAAGCCACAAAGCCACAGCAGCCTCACTCAAAGCAGTAACAAAAAATGTTTTGATGGAGAAATTCTTAGATGTCGATGTTGAAAATCAAAGATATAAGTCATAGCCTTGCACTTGCTGGTGCATTATGATGTATTCAGTGCTGTAGACATAAAGAACGCGTGCTACGGCCGTGTTCTGACCACATCAAGCACAGCTCATTTCAACAGTCAACAGATGCACAATGGAGGTAGACATCATCAAACAACAAGAGGCTGATTAACCACTACAGAATCAAACGCAGAGGCACAGGTGAGACACTTTACATAACAATCAAAAACTTGAGCCACATGTCAAAGGGGGAAAAAGGTTAATGCATCTTCCAGGAAAAATGGATTTGAAATGTTTTTCCTGGTTCAAAAATTCCAGAATTTTGAGAAGGTAAGGTAGGTGAGATATTTCAAACTTCTTCCTTAGATTGGAAGTGGGTCAAATACTAACAAAAATGAAGGCCAGCGGCAGATCAGATACTAGCGATTATAGGACAAAATCTTGCGGCTCACACAAAGTTCATAAGTCTCCCAGGAATGCGATACTATGGAAACCACTCAGCTCCTTTGTCACTAAATGACGTGAGACCAGATGTACAACACATTTTGGCATGTCACCACTACAAAGGACTGTTAGACAACACACCTTCAAATGCTGATGTGTTAGACCCGTTGAGTTATTTGGACCCTGTGAGCTCCAGTAGGCTAGTAATATTATGACGGTGACAGGCTAGCATGCAGTAATTAACTGAAGCAGATGAAACTGGGAGCTCCTTGTGGTTTCTGGAGGAGTTCTGCTTGCCTTTGGGGAGGGAAATTCATTTAGCTGAAGACTCACACTTTGAAACTGAAGTCAGTCTGGGATTGTAACTAGCCAACGGGCACTTAGAAGCCATTTAAACCCTCACCCACTTTCCTCAACTGGTCAACCAACTTCAACTGATTTAGGCACCATGGGAGCTGTTCCACCCTGAACACCCAAGAAAGGTTTATATTTTGGTTATGAGTTTTAAAATTCTCACTTCTCCCATTCAGTTAGTGTGCTTTGATTCTTTCTCTGTCTCATTCTGTTCTCTCCTGCATAGCTTTCAGTTTTTGTTCTGTTTCAACCATGTCAGCCATTGATGTCCCACCCAAACTTTTTTCTCTTTCCCCTTTTGATTCCTTTTTCATCCAGCACTACCTGCATGGAGCTGTGTAAAGAGAAGGGACAGAGGGAGGGGACACAGCGCTGACACATAAAACCCGCATTTCTCAGTTTTCAAATGTCTCATTGAAGCTCTCACAGGCTTTGATATTTTAAGTAGGTATCACAACAAAGGGGCAACAAATGGCTGGAAAGGTAATGCAGAATATTAAGGCAGCTAATGGCCCTGGCCCTCTGGAGCAGGAGCTGGCCCAAAAGGAAAGCCCTGTCCCACGAGTCCTATTCGGTTTCTGAGGGGCGGACCCACCTGCCTGGCTGCTCCCTGCTGCTGGCCCTCTGCATGACAATCATTTGGACATTCTGGTCCGTTTACCATAGGACCATGACACATCAAACTACACCGATACAGACTGTGCCGTACTTTTAGATTATGAAGCCCTGACACACTCTCGATACAGGTTTCCCTCTCCATTGATGACAGTCTTTTATTTGAAATGTGTCCCTCAGGTCTGCAGTATTATAAGTGTACCAGATGGAACAGGGTTGATTTAATTCAGGTTATCAAATTACATTCTCTACTAAGAGTAGATGACTTTATTATCTTTATTATCAGGAGCTACAACCCGGATTTTGCTACAGTTGTACGAAACAAACAAACTTGACTTAACAATTGAGGATAAACACGCACTGTTTTAACATGCAGTTAGTAGTAGTATTTTTATTTAATGCCATGTAAGCATCTTAGGCTATTTAAATGGCAAAAACAATTAAAACAATACAAGTATAACAAATACAATAGAAACCAGCAAAAAAACTGTATAACAAACACACGGTATGATACACAATATTTTTTACATTAACATATGATACAAATTCTAAAACTTTATTCTGGCAAAATAATACTAAATAAACTCTCTTTGATAAACAAACAGTAGATTTTTAACATTTTCTGAAGAAAATCTGATTGCCTCACTATCAAAAAAATCTTCAATATATAAAAGCATTTGGGGTGTTTGCCATGGATATTATTAATGCAATAATAATATTTTTGCATTAATAATAATATTCTATGCATTGGGTGTCTTTCTGACTATATTAATGTCATTGTCATTAGGATATGTCCCAAACCTTCAAACTAGGTGTTATTAAGCCTCTCATTAAAAAAACACCAACTTGACCAGAAAGAGTTAATTACAGATAATCTCGAATCTCCCTTTTTTGTCCAAGATACTAGAAAAGGTATCCTCAAAATTTTTTCTTCCATCTTAGAGAAAAAAATGGTATCTGTGAGGATTCCAGTCAGGATTTAGACCGTATCATAGTACTGAGACGCTCTCCTTAGAGTTACAAATGACCTGCTCTTATCCTCTGGTCGTGGTTGTATCTCTCTATTAGTACTACTGGATCTTAGCGCTGCATTCGACACTATTGACCACAACATTCTTTGCATAGACTAGAAAACTTTGTTGGCATTAGTGGAAGTGCTTTAGCATGGTTCAAATCATACTTATCTGACCGTCATCAAGTCGTAGCAGTGAATGAAGAGGTATCATATCAATCACAAGTGCAGTATGGAGTACCTCAAGGCTCAGTACTAGGGCTGTTACTTTTCACGCTTTACATGTTACCCCTGGGAGATATCACCAGGAAACACGGTGGGGGACACTTAATATCCACCGATATAGTCGACTTGATTGCACAGATACTATTTAAACTGAACTGAGCTGGATGATGACATCATGAATTCAATGATGACCTGCCTTTAACTGAAAATTGAGTGTTTACTATTATCATTTTGCATTATTGACACACTATTTTCCTATTTAATACTGTAAAGTGCTTTGACACAATCTGTATTGTTAAAAGCACTATATAAATAAATGTGACTTAACGACTTGTTTGCAAGGGTGTTCCCATGGTATTCTGGGTGGTAACATACTAGCCCAAGTCAAAAGAGCCCACCTCCAGGTCTCTCCTTCAGCATAAGTCTAGAGAATGTTTTGTCCATTTTATTGTCCACCATGCCAAAGTTTAATATCTAAGCTTAGGAGTTTATTTAAATCCTTGAGTATGAGCAATAGTAATTATGATAAACATGACTAGTTACATCAGAAGAGTGATCCTGGCTTACATTTTGGCTTGAAACTGACCTTGCCATTGTAACTTAGGGGAAAATCTGTACAACCACAAAATATTTTTTCACATATAAACATGCATAGAGATAACCACATATGGTAAACATGAAAGCTTGTCCAATGACCAACAGTTTATTAAGCATTATCACTGAAGAATGTCCTTACTAGTCCATACCACTTATTTGTGCAGTGCACAGGTAGCGATGGTTGACCAGCATGATCTTTTAAAAAATATGCTGGTTGATCGAGGTTAGTCTTGCTAGGTGAGCTAGTTATGAAGCCAGGTAGGAATACTGACACTGAGCAACTCAAAAATATGCTCGATCCTGCTAGGCTGGGCTATTTAGCAAGGATAGCATTTGTTTATTACACACAAATGTAGTACATGTGCCACGTTGGACCTTCGAGGGGCCATTTTCTGGTTCTGCAGCTCCTACAGATCTCATGTAAACCTCATTATGATAGTTACTAGCTAAATGCCAGCAGTTCCTAGAGACACTAATCAGCACAAGACAAACATGGATGATGGCTCCTGCCGGCATGCACCCCTTCATGGAGGTGTAGACACTGCTCCAAGCTCAGTTTGATATGGGAATAGAGTCTTCAAACAGGATGTCCTGGACTTTATTGGGGTATGCTAAGCATTACAGCATCACACTTCCTCACTGGGAGTTTGAAAAAGGGATTTAGTAGCATATGGCTCATTGAACAAGAGCTCTGCTTTTCATTAGCTTACCCCACCACCCAGCATCATCCAACCCAGCAACTCAACTCATTTCTGTCTGTGAGAAAAAAAAAGCATTCCACATATTGTGTGTGCTTGTTGTGAGAGGGTATGTTTTGGTGAGGTGGGGTCGAGTGATCATAGGAGGGAAATCTGGTCTTAGTTATATTTTCATTCTTTTTCCAAAAGCAAATGTGTGATTTTGACCCAGAAGGTCCCCCATGGTTGATGTATGGGAGTATTAAATACAATAAATGGCATCGGGGTTTTTCTTTGGGGCACTTTACACACTAATACCATTGTGACGCAAAATGTCTTGTGGAAAACAAGTGCTTTTCTCTCACAGAGGACAAAGCATGTGAAAACATTTAAACAAATATGGCCCTGAAGACTCTTTTGATGTCTAAGGTTGAGGGAAACTGACACTGTTTGTATAAAAGGACACACTCAAAGATGTACCCAAAGAATATATAAAAAGCACACACATTTGCGGTAGGTCTAGCGGGATAAGCTACAAGGCTAATAAGTTGATGTGGTCGTGGCAAAGAAAGAAAAAAAAATAGAGCATTGTGCTGAAAGTAAGAGGTCGTCTCATACCCATACAAAAGGCTGGCATCCCAGACTCTATTTTTGGGGTGAACCAACAACACTTACCCTTCACAGTTTGCTGATGTCGACAACGGTTCCCCTGCCTCCTCTCAGTCTTAGTGTCACGCAAAGCGGGAAAAGAGCAATAAGTAACGCCTCCTCCAACATGTCCGCCTCTACGTCTCGCTCTCTCTCGTGTCCAACTCTGCCATGGACTGCACTGTCACATTTAATCACTCAAAACATCCAGACACCACTCCACGAGGCATATGGGGGAAGTACCCCAGTGTTTGGTGACAAATAATTAAATGAGATCTGGTGTTGGAAAACATTAGCATTCCTGTGGCTAACACTGCACAGAGTTCAATAGCCGTTTCCAAAAGCCATTGTAAAAGGGCTGATCCTTCAACCTTCATGTGTGATTTGAAATGCTTAGAATTTGATCTGAATTAAACCTAATTTCCAGATTATTCAACTTCAACCATAAAAGGCAGCTAAAAACAGCTAGCTTTTGCAGTCTAATTCAAAATGGGTGGATTGTAAAGTTAGCACACACAAGCACATAACTCTAGGGTTACCACCCAGCACGTCAAAGGTATCAGAGGATTTTTAGCCCCCCTCCTTGCCTCGAAACCAGAGAAGAGCAAGGCCATTGGCCCTCTAGCTGTACAGTACACTACAAGCACCATAGGACCAACACCTGTCTTAGTCCAACTGACAAACAATTGTGTCATTATTCACTGCCCAAAAAAGACAGCTTGGACTGCACCCCGCCACAGCCAGCTCCCATGCCCTCAGCACCATTTAGGCCACAGCGAGGTGACACCGGCTGAGTTTACCAGCTCTGTTTGTTTATTTAGTCGGCTATAAAAGGGTCTAGTTTGCAAAGAGTGTAGAATTTTGAATCTACTTAGAATCAGGTCCTTGTATGAAATTACATTTACCGTGAACTTGCAGCAACAATGGCATATGATAACCTGAGAATTGCTAAAAGAGTAGCATATTTAGATACATTTTTGCAATCACATTTTATCCAATTTATTATTATGCAGTGCATTCAAAAGTCAGCCAGATACAATATTGTCTTCAACCCTTACTGTTCCACTCAAGACTACTAAAACTGTGGAAGTATATATATATATATATATATATATATAGATATTTATATATATATATATATATATATATATATAATCTGCAAACTATTTCAGGAGTCACTTATTCTGAAATAGTTTATTGATGGGACAATGCCCTGGAGCAACCAGGGGTTAAGTGCCGTGTCCAAGGGCATAATGGTGATTGGGCAGGAGGGGTAAGTTGTCCCTGCCTGGGTTCATGGCCTCCTACCTGAATGTTACAAGAATGGTTTCTTCACTATTAAGCTGCTATCACATTTTACAGTAACTTATTTTCTTTAATTAAGCATGGAATACAATTTGCCAATAAATTAGTGAGTTATTGCAGCAGCATTAGCCATTCTTAGAGGTTTGACAAGTGGCTATGTCTCCTACAAGAGTTCTAGGTCAAGTCTTTGTTAAAAAGTGAATTCAATGTTAATCCTAATCCCCCTCTTCAAAGCCAGCATTCAGGCCTGTACGGAGACAAAACCTCTGCTCTGCTGCGTGTAAGCCGGCCCTGGGCACTATGGTGTCTGCATAGAGTTTACAATTTAGGGCAGGTGCAACAAGTGATTAATGGTTCACAGGGTCTAGTGGTGTGGGGTTTATATAAAATGAGCATAAATGTATGCAGAATATGTTAAAGTAAAAATGGCTTTCTATATACTGGTAAGATTCAGGGGACTTTAATAGCTGATGCTCAACAACCATTTCAACAAACTATTTCAAATCTGTCCTAAAAGACAGTGTACAAAGTCTTACTGGACAAACAACTGGAGCAATACAGTGATGTGTTGTTCGTAGGAATCAACAAACAACCTCGTGCACTATTATAAAAAAAGAAAAAAAAAGAAAAACGTTAAATACGTTTATTGGTGTCTTTACAGGAGAAACGTTTTATCATCCATGGGAGAGGCAACCTTTACACATATGACAACAGAGTGGAAAACAGTGTCACGTAGAATGATCGACAAAAAATTTTTACTTTACCAGAAAACACCAAAAAAAACCTTTTTATACAAAAAGACCTGGGCCCAAATCAATGAGAACGAGCTTAAGTATCGCTATGTTAAGACACGGATGTTCTTAGACCTAGCGTCTGACCAACTAGCGTTTAGGCCAAAGGTTGATTCAGGTCTTGATTTTTTGGCTTCAGCTCTGAGCTCAGACTATACTTAACTTTTTATTGTAACGGAACTTAAAAAAAAAATTAGTGACCACCCAGATATTTCTTTGGGGAAACCCCCAACATTCTTCTTCTAAGTGATATCCACCATGATTGAAGACCCGCACAACCTTTTTGGAACCTCCTAAAGTTTAAGATTATTTGAATAGCAGTTATTTTGAGTTGGATAATATATAATGTCAGTGTTTCGTAACTGGTGCGTTAGCCCTCAGAACCCAGATCTTTACATTGGAGACACAACATTGGAAACAAACAGCACACAACAACTAAGGACCTTTTGAGTGGTAACCTGAAGTTTTAACCTTCTTGTAGCTTGCACACTATTTTCCAAAGATGCAGGGCCGCTAGTAAGGCGCAAGTGGGCTAATGCTGGATGGGATATATTGGTGTGGCCAAAAATACCAATAGAGACAGTCCTACCCGATTGGAAACAAAAACAATCTCCTGACCAACAAAGGCCTATATAGCAGTACAAAACAACCACTCAAACCAGTCATATCTTCACAACCAAACAACTACACAAAACACGACTACAACAAAATGCATCTAAGTGAAAGAAAAATTTGTCACAACAGGGTGTATATTCGCCTATATATTTGGCTTCTCTAGCTATAACATGATCATGCAATTAGCATTTGTTATCCACAATTTGCTTTAAAACACTATATGAAAAGACCATGTAGCCATTTTTTGTGGGGGGGTCCCAAGCTACTAGTTCATCTGGTATTAGCTGTCCATTACATGTATTTGTAAGTTTCACCACAGTCATTTGAAATACTTTTACAGAACCTTCTGACTCAAGGCTGCTACAATATATTACGCAGTGTGCACACGCTGGAGTTTGGGAATGGCGTGACCGGAAAGGCCAAGGAAGTCGGACCAGTGCAAAAGGTACGCAGTTCCTTGCTCCACTGCACTTCAGACCTGCGCAGAACCTTGCATTCAAGATGCCTATGCACATATAAGACATAAACCAGATATCTTTTCACTACATAACAGTATTACTAAAGATTTAACAAAATAATAGCACGTCTACCAAATGATTTGTTAATTTTTATTGGCAAAAAAAGAAATACTATGGTGATAGGAAAGCGGCGAGGGGGAGAAGGGTACAACCACCACATCTGACTTAACGTAAAGCCTATGAAAAATCCATTTTCCTAGTCCTTACAGAGAGCCACATATCAGCCCGGTTTGCACTGAAAATGTTCATGGTCCACAATGGATGGAGGAAGAGTGAAGTCTCATTTCTTGTTGAGTTTGAGAGGTTTGTGTAAAACTGTAGTTGTCACTCATGTGTGTACAGATCCTGGAAACATATGTGCACAATCCAACCACCAGTCAATCCTTCTTTTCCACCTCACTTCCCACAACACATTCATCTGAATTTGACCCGTGACCACATGCTTACAGTGGCCCAGATTCACTCTGCCCTCTGACGACTGAAGCGTACATTGCCTTTAACATCAGCATCACACTGTCCTGTAGTATGGGGCTATAGGTCCTTCAGAACTTTAACATTTACAAGCAAGGGGACACTCAAACTAGAGTCGGGGGCTTCCTGTGACAATTCAGAAGACAAGAGCATCAGGTTACAAAAATGAGGTCTTAACTCTGCATAGTAAAGCATTGACATTGAGACTTGGTTGTCACTCATTATTTTGAGACAAAGCACAAGATATTATTCAAATATATATTCATCTTTTTCATTTCATTACAATGCCATTAATAAAGAATACCGCTCCTTCACTGAGTGATATATATTATTTATGTTTATGTAGATAGGGATTATTATCAGTAACAACCATGGAGTCAAGAAAAATAGTAAACTAAACATGAATAGACGAAAACAGTAATTCTGTATTTTTCTGTACCTCTGTGACAATAAGAATCCAGTAAAAGAATAAGAAACAAAATGTAACATAGTTGTAGGGACACCACAAAACCCCAAACTTCTGATACATAATACGGTGTGACTTATTACCTAAATAGATTTTAAAAAAATAACAGTTAAAGATTTCTACTCTCATATGCAAGTGTAGAAATTTGGTTTTACTTTTTCTTGTGATTATAGTTACACCACATGAAAATAAAAAATACAATAAAAATTAGAGTCCTTACGAGTGATAGAGGGGGGTAGAGTTTCCCCCCCCACCTAGACTTAGGGGGTGGTGCAAAAAAGGGACAATCTATCACATTTTCAAAACACTTAACCGCCGCCCTCCTTTATTGTTCTTCTTAACTCCTTCCTTCCGCCCCTCCTTCTAAAAACTTTCGTGATGCTTTTCCTTCCTTCGCTCCCTTTCTTTTCCTCTCCTTTGGCTTTCTTCTTCCTCTGAAAAATGGATTCAGGGTGTTCCAGTTTTTAAACTAAAAAAAAGAAGAAAAAAACAAAGATTTTCCCCCTTTTTTTCCCCTCAGCGAACCCGGTTATGTCTCGCCCATTATTGGAATTAAATAGCACAGGTCTAATGTTCCAGTATAACTTTCCATTCATATTGGTGGGAAAAGCAGTCTGTTAGACCCACACATATACGGAAAATATTTATGAACACCTTGTTTGGGTGATCCAATTTACATTTGGTCACCTAGGGAACAGACCTGTCCATTACAAACCTGGGTATGGGTAACAACCATGCTTAAATGCCTCTACCTAGATAAGACCAAAACGGGGTTTGATCAAACTAACATATGATGGAGGCTCTCTGATGCCATAACAACATATTACCCTGGTCAAGAGTGGTCGCTGAAAATAGATTATTTCCAGGCATGTCCAAAATGCTGGCTGGTATAAAGTTGTTTATGAACATAGTTCAGCCACAACTAACAAATGAAGACAATAAACATATAAACGAGAAGTCATTGCTAATCCTGTAAAGACTACAGGAAAAGCACATGGGGGGTAGCAACAATACCATGGTGTTTATTGATTTCAGACAGGATTGTGTCAGCACGGCAAATTTCACATGGGGAACACGCTCATGCATTCGGAGTTAAGCTGGGAAACCACAAGAAATTAGCTTAAGAGTCCATAGAACCATCCGAGTTAACTATGCTTAGTGGCTGTTATACAATAAAAACAAACCTAAGGGAAGATCGAATGGGTACTGGCAACCATTATGAAACACATTGGTTTGATCCTGGGGTAGACCGGTCTTGGTTGTCTGCACATAATGGTGGCCCTCTTTGGGGTCACCGTGGCCTCCATCATCACTCTTGTGAAGACGGTGCTTTACCGTATTTATCACATGTCAAAAATCTTTAGTCAAGGTAGTGAGTGAAAGCGGGCATAGCTATTTCTATCGCCATGCCACCTATCCTGTTATTTATCAGCTTTATAATCCGTCTTAATGCATTTGTAGTTAAATACAAAACCAATCCTGAATAAAGTGTTTAAGCAAATAAAAAAAAGAAAAAATTCTGCCATGATTTACTCACCTCCACGTCATTCCGAACCTGTATGACTTTCTTTCTTCTATGGAAACCAAAGCATGATTTTTTGAATAATGCTGGGGTCCAAACAAAACTGAGGTCCAATATACTTTCATTAGCTATGTTTACATGCACCCAAATAATCCATTAGTAATCAGATTGATGGCTCTTTGTGTAAACATCTCAACTGGTTCGATAATGAGACATCTGTTTACATATGTTTTACTTTTTATAAACTTGCATATATTTATTTATGTCTTATGAACCTAGTAAGTGGAGTAGACTTTACATTTACTAAATATTTGCTAAAAAAACCAGAATCTGACAATTAACGAAAATTTAGCTACTTACTGTAGCTCTGTTGAATGCTCAGTTCTGAAGTTTTGTTTGGAATACATAAATACACATATCGATGAAAATGTGAATTGCATTGCCAATTTTAGAGTTCATATAAACATGAACTTTTAAGAATTTTAAATCAAACCGGATTCATTCAGACTGACAAAAATTAGTGCATGTAAACATACCTATTGTATGAACAAAAAGCCCACACAGGCATTTTCCAAACTATCTTCTTTTGTGTTCCACGGAATAAAGAAAGTCATACAGGTTTGGAACAGGTTTGAGTAAATGCTGACCTGAATTTTCAAGTTTGGTTGAACTGTCCCTTTAACATATATTGTGATAACAGTTGTATGTGTGTGTGCGCACATGTATATTTAAGGAGGTATAGAGAAGAACAAAAGGTGTGTGAAAGTAAAAGCTCAGAGAGGGTCCATATAAATGTTGCCATGAAGTTTTGAAAAGGAGAAATGGGAACAATGCAGTTTGCAGCAAACACTCCTCTGCCATCCATCTTTTACACAATCAACATGGCCCTTTCACATGCACTGGCCCCTGCTGGGGACCCCTTCCCCTCTGTCAATGGCCTTATATTTAAGGGAAATTAGGTGACATTGAGTTTCAAATGAGTCATCGACAGCTGCTTCGTCACTGTCGGTCTAAGCAGTGTGCTGTTCAGCGGTGGCGTGACATTGTTTTCCTGCAGGACAGAAAGAGCAGGAAGGGACAGTACTGTACCGGAGAGTGTAACTCAATAGCAGCGCACAAAATTGATTGGTTTTGCCACATATAAACACAAAATCGCTTCGCATGTGTTTTTCGAAACGCGCATTTGTGGCGAATGTAAAATGTGTTGATTGTTTTCATCGCTCAGCACGCTCTCCCCCTCGCACCCTGAGCACTCAGTGTGACAAACCATTGATGCCTTATACAGTTACAGGCCACCACAATCATTTTACTGTTGGAAGGTGCAGAGAAATCCACTGTCCTCCCAAAAGGTATTTGAGACCTGCAGCTAAGAATCAAAGGGCTGCAGAGGTATAAGGAACACCTATCTGGTTTCAAGACGAAGTGTGGGAGAGGAATAGAGAGAGAGAGTGTGTGAGAGAGAGGGGAGAGCAAGAGAAGTGCTGCTGGCAAATCACTTTGAGCCGTCATTGAGATTTATGAAAAGTGTGTGTCATGAGCTAGATGATCTGTCTCTTGGGAACTGGAATCAGTATTAAGGGTGTTGCATTAAAATCAGTTCAAAGCAAATAAAAGTGTCCCTTGGCATGTTCAACCCTGACAGATAAATTGGGCGTGTCTTGACCACAGAAATCAATCCAACACTTCTGACATCTCGCAGGCTATGAAATGGAAAAGGTGCAATGAGGCGGTACGGCCAGCATTTATAAAATCATCCCGTAAATCTCCCCTTCCAATGTTCTGCTGAAAAGGCAATGGCCAAGGATGTGATGTGGGGTTCTGTTAAGGGCTATCTGGCAAAAAGAATAAGACAAATTCACATCAGTGAGCAGAAATGGTTAACATGCTAATGAAAATGCTTTGCATTAATAGGGTATTTAAAGGGGTTGACATTTTTTTCCCCCAAACCAACCTGAGGTAATGAGGTATGAGAATAAAGTGGTTGCCAATTTGTTTGCAGTGCGTTGGGACTGTACGGGAGTTCTTTCTGAGCCCCTGACAAGCAGGTGAGATCAAAGTAAACCCGGACAAAAGGGGCTCAACAGTGATTTGTCAGGGGACGAGAGGCATTCCCGTCTGGCTCTAGCCAGGCCCTCAGATCACTAGCGCAAAAAAAAAAAGCATGCCATGAGAAAAAGTACAGCAGAAAAGGTTCAGAGGTCAGCTTGATTTGGTCGGGATTGTGGTACCTCCTTTTCTGCAAAGGAGTTGGGAAAAAAAGACTAGTGACTATTAAGCTTTGCTAAATGTCGAGGGGAATCTTGCACACTCCTAAAAACACATCAGTCATTCTCTGATTCTATGCAGTGCCAAAAACTCTTCTGTTCTAAAAACATTTCAAACCACCACACAGTGTTCTTTAGTTGGCAATACAGATCCTTTTTTTTAAATATAGATTAAACATAGTTATTGATGTTATATGTTCTTTAAAGGACCAGTGCATCGTTTTAAGAAATAAAAAAAAAAAAGTTCAGAACATTGTTTGGAACCTAAAAGGCTTCTTCTATGGCATCATGCTCTAAAGCCCTTTTTTGTTTTGCTTAAAAACTTTATTCACTCATATTTAGTAACATGCAAATTGAGTTAAGTTTATTCAATTCAAACTATTGTTTTACTGTACATCATAGAATCAACTGGATTACATATAACAACAAAATTTACATATAAAAACTATAATATGTCATTGTTAATATGACTTTAGTTGCATTTTATATATTAAATAAAGAAATATTAATTAAATGTCAGTAAATGATAAGAGCAAATACTTGCTTGACCATTTGAAACTGTGCTTTGTCCATTTAAATGTTTAAACAACTCAGGACAATCATAATTGACACTGGTCAGTATATATATACATTTTGCAGATAAAACAGGTTAAATATTACAACACATTACCACATGATTTATAAAAATCTGCAGTGGAAAGGATGTGTATAATCAGAAGGTGTAGAAGGAGAGTGGTGTCTAATCCATTTTATTTAGCAGTGACTTGTGTAGTTGTGTGCTATGTAGGTCTCAAACGTTTATGTAATATCCCCATGTCTGTATGCTACAAATTCATGCCATAAATTTAACTTATGCCATAAATGAATGTGGAGCACAAAGAGTGCCGACTGCACTTCCAGGGTGGGCTGTAACGCTAATAGAAAACACAGTCATTTTTCAAAACCATTATTTTGACACACCCTCATTTCATTTCAATCAACTGAATTCAAAATAGCAGATACAGGGAATATTTTAACTCAACAAATACAGAAAAAAAAATTTTTTTTTTAACCCATTTCTTACCTATACTTTGTCTCAGTCTTTCTGGTATCTCTGCTTAGCCATATATTAGATTTTTGAACATTTCGATGATAAGCTTGTGCTATTATATGTTATTATAAATCAAATTGAACAAGAAAAACTACTTATTCTTTCTATCGATTAACATCTATTTATTTACACACAACATCCAATAAAAACTATCACGATAGCTCGTTTCTAATTGGTCAAACTCATCCAATTTTCCAACAGTCCCCAATTTCCCTTTGTTTAATTTAAAAAGCAAAGGGTCGCGAAGAAGTTAAAGTGATAAATGAGGGCGTGATAAAGAAAACGACTTTAACATGGTACGATCTAACCGTTCAGCTTCAAAATAATCGGCAACATCCTGAGTGAACTCCCCCTCCTCTCTCTCTCTCTCTCTCTCTCTCTCTCATACTGATTATTACTGCTGGGCTTTGTGGGCGGCTGTGGGCCGTAATTAAAATACTTCCAGAAAGAAACAGCCGACCACATCAGAAAAGCAACCCTCTGTCAGGATCAAACCACATCAAGAGCGTCTCTCTCAGAGATGGTCACCAGAGCGGCTCGTGATGTACATCAGCAGACTCATACACTCTCCGTCTAGTCTGACACACACCGGGTCTGCAGCGACTAATAAGTTATTAGGAGCAGCTACCTGTTTTAAAACAGTGTGACAAACAGTCAGGGATGCCAACTGATGTATGGAAAGAGAAGATGAATGAAGGGTGCCTTCCCACGAGGTTTTCTAGCATGCGCTGGTGTTACGCCAAAGGGCAGGGAGATTTGTAGATGATGGTGCTAATTACGAGAATGGTAACCATAATGCGGCCAAGATGGAAGCAATTTAGGCAGAAGTCATTTGCGTGTTGCTCTTCCACCCACTAGCAGCACACACCAGGAGCTTGAGTGTAAGTGGCTGTAGGGCTTTGAGTCGCACTTCCAGTCTGATTCTGAGAGAAGATGCATGTCAGCTACCGCAGTTTTAGTATGGCCTGCTAGATTAAGACAAATATAAATGGTCGTGAAATATGCTAGAGAGGGAATGGAATAGGCTATGTAACCTCATTTTCTTCTCTCTCTCTTCAAAATCAAGATATCAAGATAGGAACTTCGGGAAACGGCATTTTTGGATTTCTTCTTCTCAAATGACAGGGGAATGTAGCTGCATGTTTTTTTTTTGTGAATTCAATTAATGAGAAACATGTCTTGATCGGTTTATTCCGAGCATCATCCTAACTAGCTTACTCTCACAACCTGTGCTTCATAGCTTATGAAATATTTAGAATGAATGATTGAAACGTAGCTACTTCGGAATAATAATGTGCGGTCTACTGAAAGCTTTCCGCATCAGTGTAATATCGCATTAAATGTAATGGGGGTTGGACGCGCCTGAATCATGATTTGGTTTGTAATTATTATAATAAAATCGATGTTAATTACAGTGCTCCTAATAAGCAAAGGAACCGCGTAAAAAACGATATATTTTTATATATATATGTATAAATACATAACCCATGTCTCATCATGAATTTTAACCGTTGCAAGTGATTTTTTTTTTTTTCTAGGTGATTGTCCAGACTATTTTGTGTTGTCAGTCACTCTTTTATATTATGAGTCAGAAACACACTCCATACATAAATGTGGATCATTGAAAGCCACGTGCGTATGTCTATGAATGTTAACATCACTGTCGGAAAGTGCCAACAGGCATGAAAAGAGAATCAATAGCGGCTCTCCCATGCAGGCCAGTGTTCATGCTTCAATATAATTTTCGGATCTTTCAAAAGAAGCAAACTCTCCCCTTGGATGTCTCTCTCTTTGTGATGCGGTTTTCCGCTGTCAGCCACCGTGTGTAGTGCTGTGTAATTTTATCCACGCGGCAATCCCCTTCCCCCCCCTTTGGTTCACACAAGACTGATAACCTTTCCCTTCCACCTCTCCCTTTTCCTTGTATCAATTTGTCCGGGGTTCGGCTATTGTTCGGGGGCTTTAATGCCCCAGATTATCTTTTATTATCTGTGCACACTGTGCGCAGCGAAAGCCACGATAGGCTCCCTGTGAACCGACTGGCTTTTTCTCCTCCTCGGTCAGATTACAGTTCTGCTTGGAGAGCATAGTGGAACCCATGAGCACCAAGAGGTCGAACCCATCTGTTTGCCACCAAGCCGGCTCTACAGATGACCGCGACATTTGGAAGATCGGGGACAAGAAGGATACAGCACGTGTTTGATTTAATATTCAGTTGGACGGGATCACTGATTAATGATACTTTGATGGGACCCCGTGTTGCCAGCCTCTTTTCTATTCCAGCGAGATTTTTGCCGACATATCCCGCCATGAGCCACAATGGTATATAATTCATGGTCTTGTTGTTACCTGGAGCTCCTTGGGATTCGAGTTTACCAGAATCTCCTGGCTCCGAGGCTAACAGCCGATGAGACCCTCAAGAGGCGCCTGTGCTGAGGGGCCAGGGCGTGTGACCCAAGGTCATGCGGCGGAGATGTGCGGTGGACGGCGGCGGGGGTTTACGAGCACCTTCGGCAGGAGCTCCAATGACGCAGGAAACTTGTACTGCGCCACAAAATATCCAACTTGCAAATTCCACGTTCCACACCGACGGGGAAAATAGGGGGAGGACGGCATCTGGATTGATGAATACACACCCTTCATCAGTGAGTTAGCTATACCGGTTCGCAACGCCGTTCATATTTTTGTGACATGATCAATGTTGTGGTCGAGTATGAGATATTGCGGATTGTGCAAATCCTACATTGGAAAAACATTTGTGCGCTGACAGTATTCGCAGTAGGACGGCCTTGCGCATTAAATAATTAACCACTCGAAACAATAATTCGCACTGGCATGGCCTCTATGTTAAAATCGTTGAACGAAATATACAAACACTTAAATGCAGCGTTTCTTATCGCAGTAAAATTAAGATGTAAGTTAGCCTACCGTTTGAGCGCACTTTTTGCGTACTTAGAAAATATAGGGTCTTGAAAATAAAACGCAACGGACTTCAGACAAAGAAACTGTATTGGATTATTTTTGTGACAAGAAATCATTTCCCTGTCTAATTTCGTAGGCCCCTACACTGCAATCTTAAATCGCCGTTCATTAACTACAGAGCATTCGTTTATCAGATTATTTTTTTTTTTTTTTTTTTTTTTTTGGTTTTTGTTTTTTTTTTTTGGTGTTTTTTTATTTTTTTTTTTTTTTTTTTTTTTTTTTATTTTTTTTTTTTACCAATTACCAAGTTTTTTTTTTTTTTTTTTTTTTTTTTTTTTTTTCTTAGTTGGTTCCAATTAGTTAAATCCGAGGTCTCCCATGGACCAAATTACCAGTACGAAAACAGGATTCAAACAGACAGTGTATACATAATGACTTAGACAACGGCTGGTTGTTTATTTATCAACGTAAAATAATGCATTATTCAAAAAGGAGCATGAGGAGAAGCCATTAATCAGGTGGAAAAAACAAAGGACAGAATAAACATCCTCTTTAAAGAGGCTTTCAGTCGTCCCTGTATATCGAGCCTGACGAGCGTATGTTGTGTAGAACTGTGACTTAATCAACGAAAATACTATATGCAGAAATAAAATAAACATTTAAAACTGCATATACACACAATATTTAAAATTAATCCGACTGAACAACACACATTTCCTAGTTCACAAATTGTTTCAATATTAAGACATGGGTGAGAATTGTACGTTCAAAGCAAGCCGGTTTAGCCATGCCAATAAGTTCAGTGAGACATATAACCAATTATTTTTATTTATCTAAATTAGTTTTATACTTGTATTACTATAACCAGTAAATAAACGTCACTAATTTTAATGTATAGTAGCCTATATGATAACACTTCTATAATCATTAATTAATAGGATACAAACTAATCGTGTAACTGAATAAAATTACGCACTTTCTCAAACATTACGTAAACCACGACAGGTTTGTGAAAACGACTGAACGACCTACGATTGACCTGTGTATCACATTTCTACACATTGATATGCTATTTGAAAAGCTGGTTTCTAGCATGCGCAATAACTGCTCCCTCTCGTATTTTCTAGGTATAACTCGAGATCACAGCTGTGGATGTCGGTGTTGTGGCGAGTGTATGATCATAGGGCCTGGTTTTCGGATAGGAGATGACCTGGCTATGAATGAGGAGGAATGGGGAACGTCTGTATGCTTCAGTACAGTGTTTACTGTCCACGTCGATATATTCATCAAGTATGCTGAAATTCGCTAGCGCTGTGGGATCAGTTATAACCAAAGGGCTATTTGCAGGCTATCGGCCACATGGTGTGGTGTTTTGTCATGCGGTACGAGCATGCCCCACATGCTGCTAGACTTGACTGAGAATTTTGATTGACTGAGTTTTTGTGTTTCCCTCACTGGGGACCTTGTCACTATGAAACTTTCTGTGTCTAGTCAGGCTTAGTGAATACTCACATATTGAAAGGTTTGTTACGTTTGCCAGAGCTTACTGATGAGTGTTTGAGATGTTTACATGTTTGGCTTTTCTACAAAACGGAGATGACTTTTTACAAGAAAAAATCTAAGTTTTTTTGTCAGTCCAGTCTTGTTCCCATCGTCCAGTTCTGAATGTCAAAATTAAGTAATTGGCATTTTTTTTTAACCTTCCAGGAAGCATTCAACCGAGAGTGATGAGTTTCTGGAGCGCATTCATGGGAGCTCGGATTACAACACCTATGCATCAAGGCCACCATGGCTACGCGACCCTAGAGCCATGACACCAACAGGGTCCGCGGGTCAGGGGGCGGCAAGCGGCGTGCCAGTTCTAAGAGTGCAGTGGTACGTGTCCTATTCATGTCGGGGAATGGGCCCGGCCCAGGAGGTGCTTTAAAGGACACCCCCCCCCCCCCCTCCGGAGCCAACGGTACAAAAGCTTCCCTCTTCCTGGCCCCGTGTTCTGGGCAACAAGGACCTGAGTAGTGGTGCGCAAGCTCAGAGAGAGCCCAGCGGCACCAGTGCCTGGGGCTCTCACAGAGCCTCTGTGGTGTCGCGGCAGAACGCAGAAGACGCCGACACAGGGCTCCAAGGGCCACAAGCAGAAAGGTGACATTTAACACTCTCTTGACACAGATGGAGAAGAGATCCAATGCCACTGAGAGTCCCAACAGACCAAAGGAGTCACATAGAACAAACTTTCTCAAGAAAGTGCTGATGTCGAGGAAAAAAAAAAAAAGCTTTTGGGAAATTATGTGGCATGAAGGTACGAGAAAATGAATGGAAACATCCTTTTGCTTTGTTTTTTTTGCATCTGAAACACATAAAGTACCGCTTAAAAAATAGGGTTCATGTGACAAAGATTTAACCACTACTGAATAGGTTTGTCTTTTGCGGCAGCTGTTTTTTTTTTCAACTGTTCACGACTATTTTGAAGTTTCTTTTCTAGTAACACCAGTGGCCTGAAAAAGATAAGTACACTTTGTCTGTAATGATCACTGAATACATAGTGCTCGTAGTTTTCACGCACTAGAATTTTGTTACTTATCAAGTCTAACTAAGAAATGATTCTTTAGTACTTCTTAAGATAATCTTCTAAGTGTACTCAACTTTGCTATTTTGAGACACCATGAATATGAACTAAAATGTGCTTTTAACATACTGTCTCTGTATTTAAAAACTGTATTTAGTTACCACTTGTAGTACACTTGGAACCCACTTTTGTATGAAAGATGGCTCACGTTGTACCTTAAATTACATTTTGTAAGCACATTAAATAGTTTCATGGTGTCTCAAAAAAAGCACAGTTGAGTGCACTTAGACGTTCTTAAGATTCTTAAGAGTAATAAAGAACAAACTTACAAAGAAAGTATTCACACAGTTTTAGATGTGCAAAAATAGGGCACTTTAAGTATGGAAAACTGTACGTTTTTTTCACCGGGATGTGTAATTATTGTACATAAGCGTGACAGTCATTTACTTTTTTATGTGACCAAGATAACATAGAGTAAATTTTTGTAATCTCATCGAATTAAGGATGTTGTAAGGCAAAGTAGCTGTGACAATTGGCCAGTGATGTGTTTATGTATTGGGCTACGGCTTTTAGTAGGTGGTGTACAGTGACAAGCACTTTTTTCCTTATTGAAGTATATAGTAAGAAAAGCAAAGATCCATAGTACATAAACAGATGCTTTTTATACTTACACTGTGATAGGCTACTGTTCGTAAAAACTGCAATTGCAGGTAGTACTTTATGTATTATTAAACTAAATGCGTTCTATCACATAGATTTATGTTTTTTTATACTGTTTTTAAGTTAGTTGATGACATAGTTTCTACACTTCCAACTATCAAAGATTTCGCTTCAGAAGAGATTAATAGTTTGCATGTGTTAGAATAACACTGGTATCTTTGGACAACTGCGAACAATCCCGTAATGAGTAGACATCTTCAGCGGCCTATTTTTTAATAGCAAATTTGAGTGCATAAATATATGTAATGACATCAGCTCTGAAGCATGGGTTGTGATTAAATGATAACTGTAATGAAAAAGCCTGTAAGCTGAGTA